>NW_006399813.1:9108908-9118596 GCF_000299155.1 Elephantulus edwardii
GGTCTCATGCGCATTGGACATGTTGTCAGAAGGAACCAGTCCTAGGAAAAAGACATCATGCTGGAAAGGGTAAAGGGTCATCGAAAGAGAGGAAGACCGTCAAAGAGGTGGATTCTCACACACACACACACACACACACACACACACACACACACACACAGAGTGATGACATCAGTGAATGGGCTTGAGCAAATAAAAAATCCTGACAGTGGCACAAGACAGGACAAGGCTCTGATCTGTTGTCTCTAGAGTTGCTACAAGTAGCCATGAACTCTAAGGCGCCCAACAAAATCACATTACTCTGACTTATGCCTGTTTCTCTCTATGCTTTTTCTTCTAGATTGAGATTTTTTTTTTCCAGGCAAAGCCTAGCTTATTCAGCACTGATTTTGGCGCCTATTTCTGAGCCTGAAGGAAGGCAGTGATGTTCATTCCAGGATTTCTCCCGGGTGAGAGGTCCAGGGAAGGGGTAGCTTGCGTCCAAGCTAGAAGCAGCCTCACAAAAATGACATCGATCTTTGGAGGACATTTTCCTCCCTCTCAGCAGATGTGAAATTAGAGTTTTGTTGGTAAATTATGTTGTAACGGTTTCTGTGGGAGTTTACTCTGAATTTTGAGGGTTCCCATGGTCCCTATCATGTTAGCCTCAACAGGATGCAGAGTGGAAGGAAGGGAACTTGGTTTGAAAAACGAAAATTTCAATTCATTCCCAGAGGTTACCAGGCACAATATTCTTGCAAACTTCCAAACTGATTTGAGAAAGAGGGCCATTATATATTAAAAGTTCGTGTAAGGGTTCCCTACACTCAGTGGTGATTCTACAAAAAGGTGTAACCTTTCTTTGAAAGGTGCTTGCTGTACATAAGTGCTGTTGAAGGGATTAACACTCGTGGCAACGCTAAAAACAACAGACCAGAACTTTATCCTATCCTGTGTTATCATTTCAATTTCTGTCATGCTCAAGTCCATTGTTGTACACACTGAGTCATTCCATCTCTTTCAGGGTCTTTCTTTCTTTGATTGACAACAGCTTCTTGATCTAGATGTAGCTCTTACACAAGTCCTATTAAGGGGTTCCTTTTCGTCTCAATGTTGCTATAATTTGTTGTGATCCATACAGTCAAATGCCTTTGTAAAATCCATGAAACACTAGTACATGTCTTTCTACCATTTTACTTTTTCAACAAAGATCCATCTGACTTCAGCACTGATAGCCATGACATCTTCTGAATCCAGCTTGGATTTCTGGCCATTTCTTATTGATATTCTGTTCTAGGCATTAAAAAAATTTTTTTTGTAATATTTTACTTGTATGTGATGTTAATGATACTGTTCTATAATTTCTACACTTTGTTGAATCACTTGTTTGGAATGTGAACATATATGGATCCCTTTCAGTCAGTTATCCAGGTAGCTGTTTTACAAATTTCTTGGCATTACTAGTGAGTATATCCAGGAGTGCTGAAATACCTCAACTGTTACTCTATCAATTTCTGGGACCTTATTTTTTTTTTTTTTTGCTTTTGCGTGCACTCCATTGTATGAATATACCATGATTTCTCAATCCATTTGATTGTGGTTGGACATTTGGGTTGTTCCCATGTTCTTGTGATGGTAAATAACACTGCTATGAACATTGGTGTACAAGTCTCCGTTTGTGCCTCAGTTTCCATTTTCTCAGGATATATTCCAAGCAGTGGAACAGCTGTGTCATATGGAATTTCTGTGTTCAGCTTTTTGAGGAAGTGCCAAACTGCCTTCCAGAGTTGTAGTAACATTTTACAATCTCACTGACAATGTATAAGAGTTCCTATGTTGCCGTATCCTCTTCAACATTTATTACTTGCTGTTCTGCTAAATTTTTCCACAGCTGGTGCTGGAAAAACTGGACTGCTACCTGCAGAAAGCTGAAACAGCATTCACATCTCACATCATACACAAAAATCAACTCAAATGAATCAGAGACCTGGAGTAAAGCCCAAAACCATAAAGTTCATCAGAGACAAACTGAGATCAAACTTAGACAGCATAGTCTATGGTATAAAGAGACTTCCAAATATAGGCAGAAATACACAATTTGGAGAGGATAAAATTGCTGAATGAGACCTTCTAAAGATTAAATCCCTGTGCGCATCAAAACCATTTTCCAATGGAGTGAAAACAAAAGCTATTGACTGGGGAAAATATTTGGCAATACAGTTTCTGACAAGGATCTCATGTGAAAAGTTTACAAAATCCTGCAGGGCCTCCACAAGAAGAAGACTGACAACCCAACAAAATAGGCAAAAGATATTGAAAGAATTTTCACAGAGGAAGATATTCAGATGGCCAACAGACACATGAAGAAATGCTCAAAATCACTGGCAATAAGAGAGATGCAAATCAAAACCACAATGAGATACCATTGTTTTAAATTTTTACAGCTTCCAAATTTCCTATACTCATTCTTCATACATTCCATATCCCAGTTGGTACTGGATGTTTGCAGCTGTTTCTCCTTATTCTGAATTGTGCTGGACCAGCAAATGGAGGTCCTTCATTGGGTGAAAAGGTTATTTCAGTGGACTCACTCCACTTTGAGAAGTGAGGGGGAGTGGTGGCCCTGGTGGCTTAGGGATAAGGAGTTGTACTGCAAACCCAAAAGTGTGCAATTCGAATCCACCAGCTGCTCCACAGGAGATAGTCAATTTCTTCTCCTGCAATTAAACTGTCTCTGAAAACCTGCTGGAGGGTCAACTATGAGTTGATTCCACCTTGATGGTACAGATAACTACTTTGAGGAGACAGCTTTTCCTCAGTTGCATTTTGAGATACTTCTAACCTGAGGGATTAATCTTCTGGCACAATGTCCAGCAATCTTCCACAATTTTTCATATGACTTTTTAAAGGTCAAAAGTGGTTGTCTTGTCAGGCTTCCTTGTCTCACTCTGGGAAGCTTTACTGAAACATGGCTACTACGGGTGACCCTGTTGGTGTTTGAAATATCTGTGGTATAGCTTCCCACACCACAGCAACATGTAAGCCACTATAGGAGAGCAAATTGAAAGACAAGACCACCTCCCATCACTTTCCTTCCCGGAAGAACTAGGAAGTCTCCAAGCTCTAGTAAGCACGCTTTGACAAGCATCCAAACAAGACCATTTTACCCAAAGGACAGCTCCAGCAGCATCTGCAGTTGTGAAAGTATTCAGTTTGTGGCTCAGTTGAGATGAAAATCATTCTCGCCTTCCTAAACATGTCCCTTCTGGGACCATCAGCTTCTGTGCTAGTTGCAAGGAGACTTTGAGTTCTACCCAGGAAGAATCAAACACCCCAGCGTGCAAGGTGTCTGTCCTCTTTGCAGCTTTTGGCCTCGGCCCCACTGATTCACTCTTGGATGTGTAGTCTGTATGGAAACAGAATTGGGTGTTCTGATGAGAAGAAGCAGGCTCATACCTCAGTGGCTTCACTTTCTACCCAGGTGACCTTACGTAAGCTCCTTAACATTTTAGTCTTCAGTTTCTGATCAACAAAACAGGTACTGAATGTACCTTACAGAGTTGTTGGAGCATTGAGCAAAGATGGTGAAACTTTGTCTCACGTCTTTGGCTAGGTTATCAAGAGAAGCCAGTCTTTGAAAACAGACATATTTGAAAAAGCAGAGAAAGAGAGCAAGACCCTCAATGAGATGGATTAATACAATGGCTGCAAAAATGGGTTTGAGCAGGAAAGAGATTGTGAGAAAAGTGCAGGATAGGGCACGGTGTTAATCCACTGTTTATAGGGTCACAATGAGTCCACAACATCTAACAGCAACAACAACAGTCTTCTAAGGGCTTTACAAGTGAGAAAACACCCAGTGTTATTTGAATGCCAATATTTTAGATTTGGTTGATCAGCTATAAAGTCACATGCTAGATTCCCCTACTTTTAGCTTGAGAAGCTAATTACTTTCTTTGGGCTTTCATTTCCTTAGCTGTACAATGGGAATAATGATAATAACACATATTTCTAAGGTTTGGAATAGGGGTCTCTGGTGGCCTAGAAGCAATGAGTTGCACTGAAAACTCAAGTCAGGCTACTAGAAACCACCAGCTGCTCTGTTGGGAGAAGGATGGTCAGTCTTCCTTTCATGAACTTGTCCAGGAAAACTTGCTAGAGGGTCAGCTGAGAGCCAATTCCAACTCAAGAGCAATGATTTACTGACGGTTTGGTATAAGGATTACTTGAGCTCTGTGGCCGTAAAGAACCAAAGACACCCAGTTCAGATTCACTATCTGTTCCACAGGAGAAAGATGAGCAGTATCCTCTCATGCTATTAGCTGCCTTTGAAAACCTGCTGGAAGGTCAGCTATTGGTTGGTTCTGACTCTATGGCACACCACGACAACAACCATGCCTTCAACAAAGAAAGCTGATCCAATCAAATGTGGACATTATTGAACAATGTCATTAATATCACATGCAAGCAAAATACTGCAGAGCATCATTAAATAACAGCTAGAACAGTACATAGGCAAAGAACCGTCAAATATTCAAGATGGATTTAGAAGAGGCCTTGGCACCAGGGATTTCATTGCTAATGTCAGGTGGATTCTGTCTGAAAGCAGAGAATATCAGAAGAATGTCTATTTGTGTTTTATTGACTATGCAAAAGCATTTGACTGTGTGGATCATAACATAAATTATGGCTAACATTGAGAAGAATGGGAATTCCAGAACACTTAATTGTGCTCTTGCAAAACCTATACTTAGACCAAGAGGCTGTTGTTTGAACAGAGCAAGAGAACACTGCATGGTTTAAAATAAGGAAAGCTGTGCATCAGGGTTGTATCCTTTCCCCATACCTATTTAATATATTTGCTGAGCAAATGATTTGAGGATGTGCATCCTGTGAGGAAGAATGTGTCATCAGGATTGGAGGAGGACTCATCAAGAACCCTCATTATAAGGATGACACACCCTTGCTTGCTGAAAGTGAAGAAGACTTGAAGTACTTGCTGTAGAAGGTTAAACACTGAAGCTTTCAATATGGATTGTGTCTAAAAATCAAGAAAACAAAATTCCTCACCTCTGGATTCATCTGTAACATCATGATAGAGAAAAAATTGAGTCTGTCAGCAACTTCATCTTACTTGGAACATAATCAATACACTTGATGCCAGCAGTGATCTCCTGATCAGGAGATTTATTGCATTGGGAAAGTCTGCTGTCAGGGACAGCAAATTACTGAGGAGCAATGATACCAGTTTGAGGACTATGGTGAGCCTGATTCAGGCTATAATCTTCCCAGTCACTTGCTATGCATCTATCTGAGAGCTGGACAATGAATAAGGATAGCAGAAGAATTGGTGCCTTTGAACTGTAGTGATGGAGAAGATTACTGAACATCCCATGGACTGACAAAAGAATAAACATATTTTTTTTAGAGAAAGTGCAGCCAGAATATTCCTTGTAAGCACCAATGATGAAGCTTCATCTCACATATTCTGCACATGTTACTAGCAGAAGTTATTCCTTGAAGAAGAGCATCGTGCTTGGAAATGGAAAGGGACAGTGAAAAAGAGAAAGACCCTCTACCAGGTAGGTTGACACATGACTGTGGCAATGGACTTGAATGTGTCAGAGATTTTGAGGATGGCCTGGGATAGGATAATATTCAGATAGGTTGCCCATAGAGTTGCTATGAGTAGTACTCGACTTGATGACGCCTAACAACAAAACAACAATGACATGTCCCCAACAACTGCTCATTTCAAATATTATTCCATTTTATTGTCATTTGAACTTGAATCTCAACAACTTTTTAAATTATAGCTCAGTTGGAGTCACAATATCACAATTTCAGGTTTTGTGGATTATATCTTATGAAAAAACTTCAGAGTATTCAACAAGGTTACCTGAATGCTTTTAGAAAATATATTTACTTAGATCCATTCTTTGTCCTTAGCCCAAATTAAGGTGGTTTAAACTTCAGGTTATAGTACCTTCAGATTCAAATGCCTACAGGAATTGGATAAGTCTCATAAATTTGTGATCTGACCTCTTATTATTTTAGGTGCCATTGAGTCAAATATGAAGTTGACTTATGTTTATGAAAATCAGAGTGTAGGGATTAGTGTGGCCTGCAGTGAATAAGAAAGGATATTTTCTTTACTTTTTTTGTTGTTGAATCAATTTCAATTCACAGTGACTTAATGTAACAAATGAGAGCTTCCCCATAAGATTTCACTGGGTATAATTTTTACAGCGGGAGCTCTGGTGGGGAAGTCTGTAGGAAGTTGAGCTGCTGACCCAAAGATGTTCTCTTTCTGGCAGGAAGACTATCTGATCTGAGGGAGAAAGATAGGCAGTCTCCTCCCATGTGATTTACAGTCATGGAAACTCACTTGAGGATCAGCTATGAGTCGATGCCAATTCTACAGCACTGAGTAATGAAAAAGGCAGGGGATCTTCAGGAAAGCAGATTACTAGGTCTTTCTCTGGCACAGCCACTGAGTGAATTTGAACAACTCACTTTTTAGTTAGCAGCCCAGTTCTTAAATGTTGCACTATTGGCTTCTTTTCATCCACCTCACTGGCTTTCAAAGAAAAACAAGGAGGGAAACATCAATACACTCTATAAATCCAGTAGGATTATTTGACTCAAAGGATACTCATTGAAGACCCATGTTTTAGCAATCTTAGGCACCCACACTTGCTCACTCACTGCCATCAAGTTGGTTCTGAGGCACAGGGACCTGCCGGCAGATTTCTGAGGCTGTACCTGGAAGAGAACGGCTCATCTTTCTTCTGCAGAGCTGGTGGTGAATTTGAACCCCTTGGAGATGCTCAGCTTTTTGATTAACAGTGCTGTATGCTACAGACTATTCTGCCAGAGTTTCTCCACCATTCTTAGTTGTTGGGATGAATTCTGTGTTATATACAGTAGAGCTGTGGAAACTCTAATGCTTCATTCATGAACATGCAATGAGTGCAGTCATTCTGGAAAATAGGCTAATGTTATTTCGTAAAGATAAATATTTGTACTATTTGTTACTTTATAATTATTGTTTGTATATATATATCTATAAATGTATATATCTCTATATCTATCATATCTATCTATCTATCTATCTATCTATCTATCTATCTATCTATCTATCATCTGTTGTTGTTATGTGCCATTGCATCACCTGTGACTCATAGTGACCCTCTGTGTAATAGCAATAAAGTCTGCTCTATCCTAAGCCAGTATCACTGTCTCCAACACACCTACTCCCATTCCCCCAGTCATTGAGTCAATCTATCTCATCCAGAGTTTTCTTTTCCTCTGTTGTCCCTCCACCCTTCCAAGCATGGTGTTCTTCTCCAGGGACTGGTCTTCCTGGCCATATGCCCAAAGTATATGAGATAGAACTTCAAAACCCTTTCCTCCAAGGAGCAGCCTGATTTCACCCTCTCTAGGATAAACCTGTCTGTTCTCTTGGTAGTCCATGGTGTGTTCAAAACTCTTTTCCAGCACCACATGCCTATCTATGATAGGCAGATGGACAGATATCCTTGCATGTGTGTACAAGAAGATTGTATAAGAATGTTCATTGCATGACTATACTGGAGCTTCTCTATCTGTTCGTTTGTCAATAGGCACTTGGGCTGTTTCCAACTCTTTGCTATTGTGAACAAAGCAGTAATAAACATGGTTGTGCATATATCTTCTTGGGTGGCAGTTCTGGTTTCTTTTTTTTATTAATTATAATGAAAGTTTACAGAGACTTTGGATTTTCATTCATTTATTGTTACACTTTTCTCCATGCCCACTCCTTCCCCCCAATTAGCTCTTCTCTTTGAAAAGTAAAAGAAAAATTCTTTCATTGTTATATAATCCCTCTCCCCAAGTCTACTCCACTATGCAGTCTTCATTCCGGACTCCTGTCATGACAATAATACCGAATCATATATTCCTTTTAAACCATTCTCTCCCTAATCTGTTTCAATGTGTATACATAATTTATCCCTGTTTTTCAAAGCAGTGTAGTGTTCCATTGTGTGAATATACCAGAACTTCTCTATCCATTTGTTAGTTGATGGGCACTTGGGTTGTTTCCAACTGTTTGCTATTGTAAACAAAGCCACATTAAACATGGCTGTGCATATATCTGCTTGGGTGGCGGTGACGGTTTCTTTAGTGTATATTCCCAGTAGTGGAATTGCTGGGTCAAATGGTATTAGCAACTTTGAGAGAAAGTGTCATATAGCCTTCCATAGTAATTGCATCATTTTATACTCCCACCAACAGTGAATAAGTGTTCCAGTTTCTCCACAACCTCTCCAGCATTTGATGTTTGCTGTTCTTTTAAATTTTGCTATTCTTACTGGGGTAAGATGATATCTCATAGTTGTTTTAATTTGCATCTTTCTTATAGTCACACAATGAAATATTATGCAGCACTGAAAAACAAAGAACTCCTGAAACAGTATACATGATGGGTGACCATGGAGGACATTATGCTGTGTGAAATATCTCAGTCACAAAAGGACAAATATTGCATAAGGTCATTGTTGTAAAATGGGACTGACATCAGGATTGGGGGGAGAGTGAGAAAGAGGGGATAAATTATGTATACCACATTGGAACAAATAATGGAGAGAACTGTATCAAAGGAACATATGAGTAGGTATTATTGGCATGACAAGAGTCCAGAATAAGAGTTGCATAGTAAAGTGGTCCAGGGTGGGGTGGGGACTGTGTAACAATGAAATAACTTTTTTTTTCCAAAGGAAAAAAGCAAACTGGGGGTGGGGAAAGGATACAGGGAGGTAAATGTGTAACACTGAATGAATGGAAATAAAAAAAAAGAGGAGAAAACTGAAAAATCTATTGGGGGGAAAAAAGAATGTTCATTGCAGCATTTATTCAGTTGCAAAAATAGCAAATAAAAACCTCAAAATAATAACAACAGAGAAATCCCTTTCAAATATTCATGGTGGGAAAAGCAGTTGGATACATTTATACAGTTCATCATCTAATAAAATACTCCATATAAAGTAAAATGTATTGAACATAGCCACATTCAACATTATCAGTGGATATTAGCAGTGTAATATTACGTTTAAAAAAGTAACATTCGATACTTCATTCAGCCAGATACCCATTTCAGAAAATAAACAAGCCCCCAAGAGCCCCTAAGCATAAATACATTTTAGTGAAGATTGTTTCCCTTAGCAAGGTGTTATGGGATGTGAGGATGATGGAGGATACGAAATAGGAGAACCACAACACAGGGTATTAAGGTACGTCATCATCAAGTGTCTAGTTTTCATGTCGTTGATGAGTATATAGGTATTCAATACATTATGGCAAGACAAGATTGAAAAAGACAAAATAAATTATTTTTCACACTTTGTAGAAGACTGTGATAAACAAATGAGTTGTGTAAAAGTGCTTGGTAAACTTTGACATGTAACATAAACTTAGCATATGATTATAAAGGGATCATGCTCACTGATAGCTTGTGGCTGAGTTCCGGGACCACACACTTGTTTTTTTTTTTTTATAATTATATTTTATTAATTTTCATAAACATTTACAGAGATTCTGGGCTTCCACTCATCTACTGCTGCACTATTCTCTCCACCCTCCTCCCAGTTTGTTCTTGTCCAAATGCCACAGTGCTTGTCAAAGCCAGTTCTGATCAATCTTCCTTGTCAGTGTATCCCTTGCCATTCCC
>NW_006399813.1:9120136-9175317 GCF_000299155.1 Elephantulus edwardii
ACTGATTTCATCTCCTTGTCAAAGATCAGTTGACCATAGATAGATGGGTTGATCTCTGGATTCTCAATTCGATTCCATTGATCTATGTGTCCGTCATTGTACCGGGACCACACACTTGTAAGTCATCCATTCTGTGGACTGTGTGTCCATGAGTAATTTGGAACACAAGGGTCTCACAATTTCTGGCTATTCTCCAGTCCCTCTTCATGCTCTTTCTTAGAGAAAATGCTTTCAGGGAGCAGGTATATACAGAATATTAGCAGAAATAAAGATGAGCTGTAAAAGTTTACCTCACAAACAACTGCAGATGCACTGGCCCCTCCTACAAGACACAAATCTATCCCACAATTCACTCACCCCAAATCAGCCAGAAATGACTTTTGAAAGATCAAGTGATTTGGGGTATCAGCAGGTGTTAATTGCTGTCAGTGTAACTTGCTATTGGCTCTCTCCCCCAGTTTCTTTTGCTCATAGTTACTTAGGGAGCTCTGGTGGCCGGAGGAGTAAAAAGATGTGCTGCCAACCCAGAGGTAGCACATGCACCAGCTGCTGTGAGGGAGAAAGACGGGAAATCTTCTCCTGGGTGATTTACAGCCTCAGAAAACACGCTGGTGGATCAGCTATGAGTAGGTTCTGACTTAACAGCAATGTATAACAACAAATGTTGTTGTTGTTATGTGCCGTTGAGTCGTTTGCGACTCATAGCGACCCTATGTACAACAGCCCTAAACTGTGCTCTATCCTGTGCCAATCTCATTGCCTCTGACACACCATCCTAATTACCCCAGTCACTGAATCAGTCCACCTCATAGAGGGTCTTCCCCTCCTGCGCTGTCCCTCCACTCTGCCCAGCATGATGTCCCTCTCTAATAGTCACTTAAAATTTCCTAATGGCACCTATTGTCAGTGAGAGAGAGGCATTCATGAGCTATTTATTGGGCAGGTACTACGTGTCAGGCAAGGGAGCTCTGGTGGCCTAGTGGCAAGAAACTACACTGCAATCTCCAAAACACACAGTTCGAGGCCACCAGCTGCTCCATGGGGGAAGTATGAGCAGTCTCCTCTGGTGTGACTAACTGCCTCTGGAAACCCACTGGAGGGTCAGCTATGGGTCAGTTGCAACTCAATGATACACAACAACAAAAACAATGTGTCAGATAGTGTACTACAGATTGGGGAGGCCAATGTGAATATTTCTAGCTCCTGTCAGATGGAGTGCTCATAGGTGGCCAGGCAGGCACATGGATATACCACTCAGAAGGCAATGGAATATTCTATGGGTGGAGGGGGAGCGTCGCTGAATGAGTACTGTCAGGAGACCCTCATTCAGTCTAAGGGTTCAGAAGCCTTCCCAGAGGAGACTAAAAAGGAATTAGTTAGGCAGCTGAGGAGATGGATTGGCACTGTGTGGTGAGTGCAGTGTGTTCAGACAGAAGAGAGAAAGAGAGAGAGAGAGAGAGAGAGGGAGAGAGAGAGAGAGAGGGAGGAGAGAGCTCGTAAGCTATTGGGGTCAGTGAGAAACTCCCTACAGATAGTGGGTGTGTGTTGAGGGGTGGGGAGGGGATGAAGCCAAGGAGAGAGGCAGGGAGCAGTTACTGAACAGCCTTATTACAAGGTCTTTGCATTGTGTTCTAATGTCACTGGGAATTCATTTTAAAGATTTAACCAGGGAAAGTAACAGAAGCCGATTTGAGTTTTAGAAAAATGGCTCTGACACCACCACTGGATTTTAAGAGAAGAACAAGAGCGACAGAGCAGTTTGGGAATGATTCATTTTCAAAACCTTGTTGTTGTCCTTTTGGATCCACCCAGTGGCTAACAACCCCCTCCACCCCCCTTAAAAAACAACAACAAACAAAACACAATAAAAAACAAAGCAAAACCCTTCTCCCAAATTTGGTGACTATTAGAGCTGAGGAGAGTCCACAGTGGAATTCCAGTCCAAATCTCATTACAACTGTACAAATTTGCTTCTCTGGGCCTCAGTTTCCTCTTCTGTTGGGTAGGGAGAGGCATTTGCACTTTGTTGATTTCTGGAGCACAATGGTAATTGCACTTGAAGGCCTCTGAGTTCATTAGAAAACAGACTCACTAAAGTGCCATTTATTATTCATACTTTGGAAACACTCAGATTGTGCTAAGAAAGAGAGAGCTTCTGGGTCCTCTTAGTTCCCAAGCCAGGTCACGGAGTAGCTGTTCGCTTCCTGCCTCTCCTGACAGCCTCTGCTCCTGGCTCTGAGAACTGTGGGTCCCCAGTGCTTTGTGAAATCCAGTGTCTTCTTTTTAATGAGTCTAATGGTTAATTAATGAATCTCGCCTTACTAAGTAAAACAAGTTTTGGAAGAGCTTATTCTACCGCACAAGTCTCTGAAACATTAATCTGGGGGTAAGAGCTGGCATTGGCTCTATGTTCGAAAACATCCTTTGTCCAAATTCCTGGTTTTGAATTTAGCTTCATTTCAGGTGACCAAGGCATCCACAAGATTTTCTAGCCAAAGGAGTCTCCTAGTCACATTCAGGGTCATCAGCTGTGATGGTAGCCGAGCAAACCAGACACCTCTAGATACTTTCTCAAAGTATATTGTATAGGACAAACTCCAATCTCTCTGGCCGACTCGAGATTAGACAAAGTTTAGACAAAGTATCTATAGAAGCAGGATCAGTTCAGATTCTTTTGATAACCCAAGGAACCATGAGTTGAATTCTTTGGAGCCAAAATTATATGGCAATTGACCTTATATTTGTGTAGCACTAGCCAGGTGCCAGGTGGAATTCTAAACTATTTATTTGTATTCATTCACTCTTTCCACTCTTTATGTTAATCCTATTATGATCTACACTTTAGAAACTAGGAAATAAGTTTGAGAAGCTATGTATCTCTATCTCTCAGTTTATAGGGAAGATAAGTCACTGGTCCAAGTCCACCCAGCCATGACACAGAAGAGTGGAGTGTAACAGAATTTCTCAGCTGCTTTCTTGACTACTGCATGACAATGAGTCTCAATGTCCTTCGGTCTAGACCCTTGTCTCTAGGCCTGTAAGATTTTATTATGTGTTTCTCTCTTCCCTCTACTAAGAAAATAAAGACACAAAGGATTAGCTTATAAAAAAAAATTGAGCTATAATTAAGGCTTTGAGAGAGGAGTGCTGTTGGAAGGGACCCCCTCTCTGAATGGGACAGAGGAGTACCACTCCTTGCTGGCTGGTTGTCTCCTCTTTATCACACACCAAGCAAAATACAACTTTGAAGTCTGTCTTATGAGATCCTGCTTTCCCTTCCACCTAAGATCCTGCTAAGATTCAGCTCTTTGGTTTTAAAGAAAAATTTCCAGAGATTCATACTGCGTCCCCATCTCCTTCTGCTCCTTCTGGCTAATTGGCTTTGATTAGGGCCCACAGGGCTAATATTTCTGTAGTTTCCCTCTGGCCAAGGGCCTGACTGCCATGACAGCAGCCTCAGCATTCCAGTGGCAGAGTCTGTTTGGAGAGGACACTTGTGCAGTAGGAAATGGGTGGAACCTGGATTGTAGATAACGCTTGGTCATATTTTAATCTCCATCTGCATTTATGCTACAAATCAGATATAAGCTTAGACATTCAGTGTTCGAACATAGTTGATTTTACATGGAAGGCAGCTTTATACCTCACGGCAATAGCAAACCTACCTACATTCTCTATGCCCTTCCTAAATATAATCTCACCCTCCTCTCTTTTCTTTCTCTCCCATACATATACTCATATACACAGTGTGCGTGTGTGTGTGTGTGTGTCTACATCTTGACCTTATTGTTCATACTTCACTGATAAGCTGAGTGAAATCTTAGCTGGCTGAGCCATCTCACCAACATTCTGTGGCCAGCACTTTGAATAGTGTGCTTCCTTTAGGCCTGAAGCCGATAATGCCAAGAGGCTGCAGGTCCAGGTGGTGGGGCATCCAGGCGTTTGGCTGTCTCCTGCTTCCTGCCGTCTGCCTTTGGTCGTGCTCATTGACAGGAGAGCAGAGCAAGAGAAACAGATTGGTTAATTGTGCTGCACGTTATGGAAGCATCTTTGGTATCTGAACCAAATTCACCAAGCAGACATTTAAGTGCAACAAATTGTGATACCGGTGCATTATACATCCCTCACACCCAATCCATTAGCAAATTCTATCTGTTCCGCCTTTAGAACAGTTCTCAAATTCATCCGCTTCATTTCACGTCCCCTGACCTCACCTTAATCCAAGTACTAATCATATCCCACTTAGACAACAGCAATGGTCTTCTAATTGCTCTGCCCCTGGCATTCTGGAGCTTCTACAAATACTCTGCACGGTAGCAGAGTGATCTTTTCCACAAAGCATATCAAGGCGCTCCTTTGATTCAAATGCTTCACTTTCTTTTCGAGTGAGACCTACCTCCCTAGCATGACTCACAAAACCTTGCTTCATCTGGTTTGATCCTGGCTTCTCTGACCTCATTTCAGCCCTGTGCTCTCTACACACCAAACACAGTAACCCTGTCTCAGACTTCAAACAAGTTGAGTTTTCGCCAATGTCAGAGGTCTTTGCTCGTCATACAGATTTTTCTGTTCTTTAAGTCTCGTATCAAATGTCTCCTCAGAACAGAAATCTCTCATCACCCAATATAAGGTAATCCCATTGACAACCCTTCTCTCCCATGTCATCCTGTGTAGGACCTACAAACATACAGACAGACACATAGATAATTGACTCTGAACTCCTGGTAACCCTAAGTACAAAAGACCAAATGTATGGCTGGTCCTGCACTGTTCTCACTGTCCCCAGCATGGTTAAGTTGATTGCTACAGTGATTGTGCCAATCGGTTTCATCGAGGATCTCTTTTGCCTTCACTGACTTCTCCCCTAGAGAATCATCCTTCCTGATAACATGTCCAAAGCAAGAGAGTCAGACTGTGTTCATCTGACCTTTCTTCACAGTCTGTCTCAGCCTGGAAATGCCACAGAACTCTACAGTGGGTGACCCTTGGGTGACCCATGTTAAGTACCACCATTGTGACTCAGACTCATATTGACTCTATGCACAACATAACAACTCTGATCTATCCTGGGTTACCGAGCTCTGGTGGACTAGTGGCAAGAATCTGTGCTGCAATCCCAAAGGCATATGGTTCGAGGCTACCAGCAGCTCTGTGGAAGAAGGATGGGCTGTCTCCTCCCATGTGATTAACTGCCTCTGAAAACCCACTGGAGAATCAGCTATGGGTTGATTCCAACTCTATGGTACAAAACAACAACAACAGCAATTCTGCATCACCCTCACAATCCCTGTTGTGCTTAAGTCCCTGGTTGCAGTCATTGTGTCTGTCCATCTTGTTGAGAGTCTTCCAGCACCATAACAACATGCAAACCACCATGGTATGGCAAACTGACAGATGGATAGTGGCACGAATACGATCACCACATATAGTTGTCTTGTTTAATTAATGGTTTATCTGTAATTATTAGGTTCTTTGGTTGTTTCTGTCTTCTCCTATTGGAAATGAGTTCCATAGTTGTTGTTGTTCTTGTTTTTATGTGCCATTGAGTTGCCTGCAACTCATAGTGACCCTATGTATGACAGCTCAGAAGCCTCCCTCCCCTCACCTGAGCCAATCTCATCCTCTCCGACAGACCCAATACTACTCTCTAGTCACTGAGTCAGTCCATCTCATCCTGGGTCCTCCTCTCCTGTGCTTTCTGTCTATTTTTCCAAGTATGATGTCCCTCTCTGAGGACTGGTCCCTCCTGGCCATGTGTCCAAAGTAATGTGAGGTGGAGCCTCAAAATCCTTGCCTCCAGGGAGCTGCTTGGTTTCACCCTCTCCATGACAGGCCTGCTTGTTTTCCTGGCAGTCCATGGTGAGTTCACACTCTTCTCCAGCACCACAACTCAAAAGGCATCAATTCTTCTACCGTCCTTGATCATTGTCCAGCTCTTTGACACATAGCAAGTAATTGATCATGCCCTGTAACAGTAGCAGTGTCAATGTTTGTTTGGTTACCTGTTATATCATATCATATCATATCATATCATATCATATCATATCATATCATCTATCTATCTATCTATCTATCTATCTATCTATCTATCTATCTATCATCTATTTCTCTCTTGTTGTTTTTAGCTTTCAAATGGAGCACGACTCATAGTGACCCTCTGAAAAGACCTGAAGCCCCTCTACAACTATCAACATTTATCAAAGTACATAGAGTTTCTGGGGACATGTTATTTAGGAAGTGGACACACACACACACAAACACATACACACACATATATATATACACACTCATGTACACACATATATACTCATATACATACACACACATATACATACAGATATATATACACATATATACACACATATATGTACACACACATATGTATATATGTATGTATACATATACAGGGGAACAGGGAAGCTCTAGTGGCAAGAACCTGCGCTGCAATCCCCAAGGCACATGGAGATTCTAGGCCATGAGCTGCTCCTCTGGAGAAGGATGGGCAATCTCCTCTCGTGCTATTAACTATCTCTGAAACTCACCAGAGAGTCAGCTGTGGGTCGGTTCTGATTCTACGGTAAATGACACGACGGTACATATACATAGATCTACATGTATATGTATAAATTATAACCCTGATGGGCATTCACTAGATATATGAAGAGTGAATGAATGACTTTAGCTTTAGATAACTTTAAGTTCTCTGATTTAGAGATGTCCATTACATTTGGAGCATATGTGATTCAATCTGAGAAGTTACACTTGGACTCCAGAGACCGTTTTATATGAAGCTCTGTAGACAGACGTTCACTTGCTCTAGTGTCTGTGGGCATCTTCCATCCCTCTCAGGCACCTCGCTGGCTGCCTCACCTATGGACTTGATTTCCTGCTTGATATCACTCCTTACCAGAAAAAATGAATTTGTTTCTGACTTCTGCAATGATCATGATTAATGTGTTCTCTTTTGAGTTCAGGACCTCAATTTAAATCCTTTCCTGTTCAACTCGATCAGGAGAGGTTGCATTCTGGATTCGGGTTGAAACAAATCCCCAGTCATGTAAAGAGTCAATTATTCTTTGCTCCTCGAGGTCTCCAGGCTGAATGGAGAGTCCCTCCATGATTCTGGGGCTTGATCCAAATGGGAGCACAACCTGACTTGTGCAATAAACTACAGATGGGGAGTGCTTGCATTTGCTCTTCACTGCCATTGCTCACTCGAGCCATAAGAGTTTTCTCTCTTTTACAACTTATCCTGAGGCTGTGGCCTTTCTTCAACCTGCCCTTTATAATTTATTAGGATCAACAGGCAGTTCAGATACAAAAGTATATGGGGCATACTAGGGCATTCCAGAGAGCTGTGAATGCAGAAATGAGCTACACCCCTCTCCTGATTTGTGCCTGTGATATGTCCGGATCTGCAGCCAGAAACCATGAGTGCTCATTTCCATAGAGAAGGAACTGACTGGTAGCTGACTGTTTTGTTTAAGTCATTCAGAAGAGTGCCCCGTCTTTCTCAGGCCAAGCCCTTGGTGGATCCGAACCACAAGGAAGGCTCAGCCTGTGAGTTAGAAACTCCGCGTGGCCTGTACCACCAGAGCTCCTTGGAATCAGACTGTCTGAGTTCACATCCAGGCTGTGGTACATTAGGACAATTACTTAGTCTTTCTGAACTTCAGTTCCCTCATTATCATCCCTCTGAAATGGGAATGATAATAGTCATTTCCTTATAGGGTTGTTGTGCAAACAGAGAGGATATTACATGGTTCATCAAATTAAGAAAGGTGTGTGCCAAGTTTATATCTTTTCTTTATACCTATTCAGTCTGTATGCTGAGCAAATTATTCAAGAAGCCAGACTCTCCGAAGAAGAATGTGGCATCAGGATTGGAATAACCTTCGATATGCAGATGATACAACCTTGTTTGCCGAAAATGAGGAGGACTTGAAACACTTGCTGTAGATCAAACACTGCAGCCTTCAATATATATTGCACCTCAATATCAAGAAAACAAAATTTCTCACCACTGACCCCATAGGCAACATCATGATAGATGGGGATAAGATTGAAATTGTCAATGACTCCATTTTATTTGGATCCACAATCAACACACTTGGTACCAAGGGCCAGGAGAGAGGAGATGTATTGCACTGGGGAAGTCTTCTTCAGTCAGAGACCTCTGCAAATAACTGAGAAGTAATGATGCTAGTTTGAGGACCATGGTTTTCTTAATCATTTGTGTATGCTGCTGAGAGCTAGCCAGTGAATAATAATGACAGAAGAATTGATGCCTTTGAATTGTGATGTTAGAGAAGAGTACTGTATATCCCATAGACCGCCAAAAGAACAAACAGATATGTCTTGGAGAAGGTGCAGCCAGAGTGCTCTTTCGAGGCAGGGACAATGAAGCTTCATCTCACAAACTTTGGGCATGAGGCTAAGGAGAGGCTATTCCTTGGAGAATGATAACATACTTGAAAAGGCGGTGGGATGGTGAAGGAGAAGGCCCTTAATCAGGTGGATTGATAGAGTGGCTGCAGTGACAGGTTTGAGTGTGTCAGAGATTGTGAGGTTAGCACAGGAGAGAGTTCAGATTTGTTGTTCATAGATAAGGTTGCTATAAATTGTACTTGACTTGATGACACCTAATAACAACAACATAGGGTTGTTATGAGAATTACATATGACAGTATGCCTTACTCAGAGGAAACTCTTAAAATTCTTAGCTAGTACTGCCATAACTATAGATGAGAAAAAGATACCAAAAATCATCAAAGATCATTATATAGGTTGGGAACATTATCTAGCTGTTAGAATGTAACTTTCATTAGTCTGTCTTCTTAATTTTAATCTCAACTTCCATATCTGAAAAAATGAGTGTAAAAAACACTACATACCTAGCTGGCCAGCTGCAGCCTTTGTCCTGAGGAGCGAAGTAGGCAGACCTGACAGTGGGGGGCTTGTGCCCAAGGCCTCATTCACTGGACCCAGGAGCTACCAGAACCTGTACCAGTGAGGCAAACAGCAAAATTGTAAATGAAAGGCGGGAAATCTGGTGTGAAAAACAATGTATACTAACTTTATGAACTTTGTATGTAAACCAGTATAAAATAATAAATAAAAAAAAGTTTACCATTTTGGAAAGCCATTGTGATCTAGAGGGAAGACTGCCAGTTAGAAGCCTTGTTTCTCCAGGGCTACATGTTCACTTGTTAAATACGTATTTGGCTTTCCAAGATGGTTACACTCTCCCGGTGAAGTAAGCTTATCTCAGGTTTAAAATAACAAGTGTCTGGACCTCCGTTCGCTGCTTCCATTCTTCAACTTCAATTCAAACCTTTGACTTCCCAAATTCCACCTCAAGTCATCGTCAGCTTCTGGTGAGAAACCAATTGATGATCAATCATCTCCATCACCAACGTGGCTGCTACCCTCTGCCTTCCCCCAGGAAGTCCTTCTTGACCTTTTGGACCTCTTCTCCTTCTTGTGTGAGGCTCTAGATTCAGTCAAACTGACAATTATTTAAACTCATTTTTGTCTTCCCCACCCCCCACCCCCAACCTATCCCACCACAAGCAGGTCCCATAGAGCATGTTCTGTGCTCCATATCTTTCTTAAAAAAAGAATGATCACCATGTCAACTCCAATTCACAACAATTTTATGTGTGGCAGAGTAGAACTGTGTTTCATAATATTTTAGTGACTGGTATTTTGAAATCAAATAGCTAGGTCTTTCTTCAAAGGCATTACTAGATGGAGCTTTCATTCCAATCTTTAGGTTAGCAGCTAAGCATGTTAACTAGTTGTATAACCTAGTGGTATCTTCCTTAGTGGTGTCTGTGCCACTGAGTCAACTACAACTCATAATGATCCTACGAACAAGGGCTTGAAAGCTTGCCCTACCCTGTGCCGTCCTCCCTATGTTTAACACACTTGTTAACTCATGATGTTTATATAACGATGCTTAACTCATCGTTATGGTAAACATGTCAATCCATCTTGTTGAGGGTCTTCCTCTCTTATGCTGACCCTCCACCTTTGCAGGTATGATGTCCTTCTTTTAAGGACTGATCACCCTTCTTTACAACAACCATTCTTGCCTCCAAGATGCACCCCAATTTAACTTTTTCCAGGGCAGAGCTACTTGTTTTCATAGTAGTCCATAGGATGATCAATGCTTTTCTCCAGCATCACAACTCAAAGGCATTGAGATCCTTCTTCTGACATCCTTAGTCATTGTCTAATTTTCAGATGCACAGCAAACAATTGGAAGGACGATGGCTTGGATTAGGCACACTTAAATCTTTAAACTTACATCACTGTCTTTGCCACTCTGGATAGCAGATTTTTCCCAGTGAAACTCTTATTTTGATTTCTTGACTGGGTGTTGATTGTGGATCCAAGTAAGATGAAATTGTTGACACCTTCAATCTTTCTTCCATCTATCATGATGATCTAGTAGGGGAGAATTTTTGTACTTTGATAAATGTTAATAGTTGTAGAGGGATGTTGGGCCTTTTGTTAATAGGGTCGCTATGAGTCATGTGTGACTTGAAGGCAATCAACAACAACAACAACAACAAAAACAACATTGAAATGCAATCCATATTGAAGGCTGTAGTCCTTGCTCTTCTGAAGAGGGCAGGCTTTATGTTATCAGCATATTGCAGGATTGTTGATGCAATTCCTCTGATCTTGATGTCACATTTTTCTTCATAAAGTCAAGCAGGATCTTTTCCTGCCTAGACTGTTCTAGCTAATTCTGGCCAAGCCCTAATCTTCATAGACCCCTTCTTGAAGTCTTTTTCTCTGTTCTGTGTGCCTTTATTTCTCTAACCATGAACTCATACACTTCACAACCCTCACTCACTGCATCACTCACTGCCCTGACCCCAAAGCTCAATATCACATTCCTCCCAAATTCACCGTATGGTAAAAAAGTATTCCTTAAATCACTCTGATAGGGTTTCAGATATTTTTTTCTAAGATAATGTACGTATTTCTCTCCCTCTCTCCTCATTGCTGTCAAAGTGGAGCTGACTTGTAACTGATCATCCACTGGATTGTGAGGCTATAAATTACATGGGAGGTGATGGCCCCTCTTCCTCCCTTAGAGCTGCTGGTGGATTTGAACTTCTAGAGAGGCCTGGCCTTTGGATCAGCAGCAAGAAGAAAAGAATTTTACTGTTTCATGCTTAAAATCTGCTGTCAGGGACCTTTCCAGAGTACTGAGAAGCAACAATGTCAGTCTAGAGACACTAAGGTTCATCAAGAAAACAGATAGGTTTGTGTTGGAGAGAATGAAACCAAGTTTCTCCTTGGAGGCTAGGATTTTGCAGCTCCATCTCACATACTTTGAGTCTGTGGAGAGGAGGGACCGATCCTTTGAGAAGGATATCATGCATAGAAGGGTGGAGGAACAGTGCAGGAGAGGAAGACCCTGAATGAGATGAATTGATACAGTAGCTAGGGAAATGGGATTAGATGTATTGGAGTCAGTAAGACTGGCTCATCACAGGGCAGGGTTCATATATGCTATACATAGAGTCGCTATGGATCTCAGGCAACTCGATAGCACGTAACAACAACATACGTAAAATCTTTCTTTCTTTCTACTCTTGCTATAAATAGCTCCAATGGCCCAGTGGTTAAGTTTTCTTTTACTAATTGAAATGTTATTGGTTTGAACGCACCAGCTGTTCCACAGGAGGCCGTGCTGGTCTGTTTCCATGAAGGTCAGTGCCTAGCAAACCCTAGGAGGTCCTCCATGAGCCTTATGAGTTAGAATCGACTTGGCAATACGTTAACTCTTGTTATTCAGGATCAGTAGCAGTAACATTACCTGGGAGCTGATTGTTAAATGCAAGCTCTCGGGGCTCATACCAGACCTACTGTATCAGAACCTGCCTTTTAACAAGATCACTGGGGGATGTATATGCAGGTTAAAGTTACTGAAATGGTACTTCATCCTGTGTTTTCCAAACTCAGGTGTGAATGAGATTCTCCCAAGGATCTTGTTACTATGCGCAGTCCTGGACTCAGCACCCAGAGATGCTGGCTCAGCAGGTCTGAGAGAACATTCAGAAGCTTACTTTGATCATACTTTTCTGTAGGTAATTTGGATCCAACTAGGCCTGAACTTCCAGAAGTACCACACCACTCGGTAGACCTCCTGAGCCCAGCCAAGTTCCAGGGATGGTGTGGCCGTGAAGTAAGCGGCCTGTAAAGATCTACTAAATAGAGTTGACTTTTTCTTTCTTTCCTTAGCAACTGAAAAGGGGGTTGTTAGGAGGTCATATGAGCACTCGGACTGGAGTGGAGTACAGACAGTCAGTCTCCAGATTTCCAATGAGCCCTGCTCTCCAGCCTGTCTTTAAGTTGACTTAGTATGTAAGTCAAAACAATTAACTGTGGCTAGTAACCAACATCAGTGAAATATTTATCTCAGTATACAGTCTATAATGTGCATTTCTATGCACAATCCATTAAAGAAACACTTCCAGGCACACAAAAATATCTTTAATTCAATAATTCAGTTGTTTTTATGCCATTGAGTTGGAACCTACCCATAGCTGACCTTCTAATGGGTTTTCAGAGGCAGTAAATTTCATGGGAAGAGAATGTCCATTTTTCTTCTGGGGAGTAACTCCTGGATTTGAACTGGGAACCTTTGGGTTAGCAGTACGGCTCCTTACTACTACAAATTCACTGTAAAGACACAATTTGTTGTTTTGCTGTCAAGTCATAATCGACCCGTAGCTAACTCTCCAGTGAGTTTTGACAGGCGGTAAATCGTGCAGGAGGAGATTGCCCACCCTTCTCCCATGGCGCAGCTGGTGGATTTGAACTGCCTGCCTTCTGGAGTGCAGTGCAGCTTCTTACCATCAGAGTTCCCTAGTAGTAATAATGTTTTGATGTGTTTCATGAAGCAAGGCCAATTTGTTATTATGTACGCACCTTGAATTTTGAATAATAGACTTTATGAAGGTTGATTTGGCACCATAGGTTTATACATTGAATATTCATAACACAGTGATTGCCTGTATATTAAACTTGCATATCTAGATTAATGAGTGAAATCAGTAGTGTCTCCCTGAGATCTTTACTGCACCCCATTCCCTAGGGGGTCAGTACTCTTCTGAGTCCTTGTGTTTTCTACAAGATGGGTAATACAAAATGGTCTGCCCAACTCCTTATTCTCTTTCTATAAAAACGTCTATAACGCTTAGGGGTATAAAGAGGATTCTACACTGGTGGTGGCATTTGACACACCAGTGGCACCAAGACTCAGGAAATGAGATGCATTGTACTAGGAATTATTGAGGAGTAGTGATGTTAGTTTGAGGACTAAGGTGTATTTGATTCAGGCCATGGTCTTTCCAGTCACTTGCTATGCTTCTGAGAGCTGGACAGTGAATAAAGATGACAGAAGAATTGAAGCCTTTCAGTGGCCATGTTGGAGAAGAGCACTGAACATCCCAAACAAATATGTCTTGGTGAGGGTGCAGCCAGAGTGCTCTTTGGAGGCAAGAATGATAAGGCTTCACTTCCCATACTTTGGGCATGTTGCTAGGAGGGGCTGTTTCTTGGAAAGAGACATGATGCTGGGAAGAGAGGAGAGTAGGTGAAAGAAAGGAAGACCCTCAACCAGGTGGATTGTCACAGTGACTGCTGCAATGGGCTCTAGTGTGTCAGGAAGTGCAAGGATGGGACAGGACAGGACAGGGTTCAGATCTGTTGTTCACAGGGTCACTATGGGTCATACTCAACTTGACAGCACCTAACAACAACTCTGGATGTGAGAGACAGATTGTGAGTGGTTTCTGAGTTCCCCATTACCTGCTGGTATTCATGCTCTGGATAATTACCCTGAATGTGAGTGAGTCCTGTGAATTACTTCTAGCCAGATGATTGCTAAGTGCAGCTCATAGTAACTCAAAAGAAGCAAGTCAGGGACTACTCGGATTGACATTGAAGTGGTCTGGAGGTGACAGTTCCATTAAGTCCTTCCGTGGCTATTATATCGGTGCTCCCACCCTGCCTCAGTTTCTCCACCTCTGCTAGTTCTTAAACCTGACGTTTCCACTTGGGTTAGTAAAACTAGAGTGACAAGTGAAGCATGACAACACTTAATTAATATCTATAACTTGCCTTGCAACTGTGATAAAAACTGCTAAATAAGTGAAAAGAGGGTTTTTTTTCAATTAATTTTTTGCGTGGCACACATCATTTCTCTAAGCCTGTCAGATGTTTTGGCATTCTTCTGAATCTGCTGATTCAGGCTTTCCTGGAAAAGCAAACAAAAGGAGATTCACAGAGATGTAAACACATTTCCCATTTGCTAAATAAATAGAGTGGAGAGCAAAGAGGTTATCTTTCTTAACCCTGTGAAGACCACGCAAGATGCAATCGCTCAGCCCATCTGAGGACGCCTGGCCATTGTATGTGTGTGTAGGCAAAAAACTGTGATCAATAATTCATCCTGAAAGGCTCCCTCTTTCTTGGTACACCCTTTGCATGTCTTTTCAAGAGCATGCCAGTCACTATAGTATGTATATTTAATTGGTTCCAACGTAAGGCTCATTCACCTTGAAAGCAAGTGGCTTTCAGGAGTGAAGGTCAGAGGACAGGGACGAAATGGAGTCTGTTTTCAGCTCTGCCTACATTTGCCTGGGAAAGGTTAGATGTGGTTTCTCGCTGGTTGGCTATAGAGCTGGGACCTGGCTTGACAAAAATGAATTTAGAAATCTGCTTTTCTAGTGGAAAAGGTTATGCACCTGTGTGGCTGCGTAACACTAAACTAAAGGCTTTGTAATGGATATTTAGGCAGGAGCATACATGTTCCTCGTCAGTCATTGGTAACCATCTCCCAAGGTGATGAAGACTGTCTGCATGGGTCTTCCTGCACCTCTCCACCACGCAGTGTTGAAATGAAGAGAGGAGGTAATGTGAAGTTCCAGATTTCCATAGATATTTTTATAGTTTTTACATAGGACTTTCAGACTTTGGGTGGCATTTGCTACTAGGAGGTATATTTTCATAATTGTTATTAGTAGGTGCAGTTGAATTGATTTCAACTCACCCATGTAATAGCTCCTCCAGAGGGTTTTCTACTGAGTTGTCTACAGAGGCAAAATGCCAACTCTTTGTCTGACAGAGCTACTGAGTGGGTCCAACCGCCAATCTTTCAGCCGAGCATGTAACAGTTGTACTATTATTGCTTGGTACTGTTGAGTTGGAAGCAACCCATAGTTATCCTTCACTGGGGTTTTCAGAGACTGTAAATCACATGAGAGAAGATTGTGTCACCTTTCTCCAGTAGAGCAGCTGGTGGATTTGAACCAAGTGCCTTCGGGTTGAAAGTGCGGTTCCTTACCACTAGGCTACCAGAGCTCTCTGTGACACTGTTGTTGTTGAGTATTATTGAGTCAGAACCAATTTCACTGTTGACCCTCCAGTGGCTTTTCAGAGAGAGTAAATCTCAAGGGAGGAGACGGCCCATTTTTCTTCCACAGAGCAGCTACTGGATTCAAATAGAGTACTTCTGGGTTGGCATGGTAATCCTTTCTACTAAGTCACCAGGACCCTCTGTGCCTGTTGTTGTTGTTAGGTGACATCAAATTACCTCTGATTCATAGCGACTCTATGTAGAGCAGGTCTAAAGCCTGCCCTGTCCTGAGCCAGTTTCATTGACTCTGATATACCTACCCTTCATTGTCCCAGCTACTATATCAATCCATCTCATCCAGGATCTTCCTCTCCTGCACTAACCCTCCTTCTTCCAAGCATGATGTTCTTCAACAAGGACTGATCTCTCCTGGACACTTGCCCAATATATGTTGTTGTTGTTGTTATGTGCCGTCGAGTCGCTTGTGACTCATAGTGACCCTATGCACAACAGCCCTAAACCCTGCTCTATCCCGCGCCAACCACACTGCCTCTGACACACCCATCCCCATTACCCCAGTCACCGAATCAATCCATCTCATAGAGGCCCAATATATGCAAGTTGGAAATTCAAAATCCATGCCTCCAAGGAGCAACTTGGTTTCACCCTTTCCCACATGATAGAACTAATTTTTCTCTTGACAGTTCATGCTATTTCCAGTACTCTTTTCTAGGACCAGAACGGAAAGACATAAATTCTTCTTCTGTCATACTTATTAATTATCTAGCTCTCTGATGTGTAGCAATACTTGCAAAGACTATGGCCTGAGTCAGGTGTACCTTAGTCCTTAGACTGACATCATTACTCTTTAGCACTTTGGAGAGGTCCCTGAAGGCTTCCCCAATGCTATTCATCTTTTGATTTCATGACTGCTGGTGCCAAGAGTGTTGATTGTGGATCTGAACAAGTTGAAATTATAAAAAAAAAAATCTCTTTTTCATCTATCAAGGTGCTGATATTTGGCCAAGTTGGGGGGAATCTTCATCTTCTTGATGCTGAGATTCAGTCTATACTGCAGACTACAATCCTTGACCCTCTGCAGCAAGCGCTTCATGTCCTCTTCAGTTTCAGCAAGCAAGGTTATTGATGAGTCTTCCTTCAATCCTGATGCCACATTCCTCTGTATAAAGCCCAGCCACCCGAATGATCTGTTTCACATATAGATTGAAAAGTTTTGGAAACAGGACATATCCCTGGCATACTCCTTTCCTGATTTTGAACCATGAAGTGTTTCCCTGCTCTGTTCTGAGAAGTGCTTCCCGGTCCAAGTATAGTTTTCACATCAGCAAAATCAAGTGTTCTGGGATTCCCATTCTCCTCAAGGTTAGCCACAATGTATTGCCTTTGCATAGTTAATGAAACACAAATAGATATTCCTCTATTACTCTGTGCTTTTGGTCAAGATCCATCTGACATTGACGATAATATCTCTAATGCCACGGCCTCTTTTAAACCTAGGTTGTATTTTTGGTACTTTTCTTTTGATATACTGTTCTAGCAGTTTTTGAATAATCTTTGGCAGGATTTTGCTTGTGTATGATATTAATGATATAGTTCTATAATTTCTACACTGTCTGGTCAACTCGCTGTTTTGTGTTGTTTTTTTTTTTGAATGGGAATAAGTATAGATTTCTTCCAGTTGGAAAGGTAGTTGTCCTCCAGATTTCTTAGCACATCCTGGTGGGCACGTCTAGGGCAGCATCTCTTTGTTGAAATTGGTATTCCATCAACCCAGGTGCAAAGGTGGGGGAGGGGAGAAGCACTGAATCCAGTGGTTTCTTCTGTAAGGGGGGATGTATCTTTCTCATATGCTCTTTTTGGTAAAATATTTGTCTGTCAGATATTTTTATAAAGCTGAGCATCCACATTAAGAAAAACTAGGAAGAAGGATTTGCCATTCACTTCTGAAATAACAGGACTTCAAAAATGCTGTGTACAATTAAGCATGCTTAGACCAGACTAGCAGATATGGCACGCGAGGCCGAATCCTTGAATTTGAAAACACAAATGAGGAGGAAGAGTTGTAAGTAAACAGTAATGATTGGAACATAGAATGTGGGAAGCATGGATGTAGGAGAATGTAAGACATTAAGAACAAAATAAATATTGACACATAAATATTGGCATACTAGGTATTGGTGAAATGAGATGGATTGTCATAGGACATTTTGGATGCTGGATATGAAAAGGTGAAGAAAAGTGGGGCTGCTTTTGTGGTTAAAAAGGTCATTTCTATGTCTGTATTGAAGTAAGGTGGTGAGTAACAAGATAATATCCATATGCATACAAGGAAGTCCACTGAATACCACTATCATTCAAATACATGTGCCAACAATCAGAGTCAAAGAGGAGGAAATAGATGATTTTTATTAACTTTGGCCTTTCTTTCCTTGGGAATGGAAACAAATATGGACCTCTTTCAATCCATTGGCCAGACAGCTGTCCTCTAAATTTCTTGGCATAGACTGGTCCACACATCCAGGGCTGCATGTATTAATTGAAACAAGTTAATTGGTATCCACTCGATTTCTGGGGCCTTATTTTGATCATAAATAAGTTATTTATGATCAAGAGGCAATGGTGAAGTTTAGGCTGCTTTGAAGGAATTGGCAAAAAACAGGGCCCCAGGAATTGATGGAATGCTTGTGACACTAGGCTCCCTTATTTTAAGACTATGCAATAGATTAAGCAGAATTTTCTGGCAGATGTTGTGAAGTTGAAGGAGAGAATGGGAAACTTGTATATTAATCCTCACTCAGAAATGTTTTCAGCTGGGGCTGTCATCCACTCAGAGCCCCACTTCCTAGGGGTCCTATGCCCAGAGACAAGGGAAACTCGGTTCTCTGTCGCTCCCGCAGGACAAATTCATGCAGCATCCTTCTGTATCTTTTTCCTTTACAGAATCCACATGAAGCTGAGTTCTCCAGCCTCCAATGGTTCTCTAGTTTTCCCCTAATTACTCAAAATTAGTCCCAGTTCTCTTTACTACATAACTGTGTGAAGTCAAAACTCCTACCAGGATCGCCTCTCCAAGCTTTTGAACAACAAAGGTCTCTGAAGAAATTGACAAATCCCCTAAATTCAGCCTGTTCTATTTCTATCACCTCCACAGCCATATTGTTCTGGATCTGTGCTATGTGGATTTTCTTTACCACATTGTGACTAGTCAGGTTTTCCAGGTGGATCTTTCTCCCAAGTAACCAAAGAAAATCATAACTGAGTGAAGAAAACTTTAAAACAACACACTAGAAAATTTGGTTCTATTGTTTGTAGAATGAAACTCTCTTTCTCTAGCCTTCTATCAGGTCACTGGGGTCTATATCTGCATGCAACTCAAGAACCTTGTTCATGCTCTATACTGGGGTCCTGGGAGACCTGGTGGCCTAGTGGTAAGGAGTTGTGATGTCAACCCTAACACATAAGGTTCAAATCTGCCATCTACTCTGAGGCAGAAAGATGGGTAATCTCTTTGCTTGCGATTTACTGGCTCTGAAAACTCACTGGAGGGTCAGCTATTAGTTGGCTCCAACTGGACAGCATACAATAACAACAGTACACCAGGTCCAGTACTCTCCAACTTCTCTAACGTTTCAAAATAGAAATACCAACAAACACCCCCCCCCATAAACTCCCATCCTCTAACCCTGGAAACACTATATTAGTCTCTAGAAGTTAAAATGTGCCTGCAATAAAGAAAGATTTCATATTATTTTCTATAACTGATTACATTTTGCTTGTTCCAAGTGTCTCTATTTGTCTGTAGCATCTTGGCTTCTTCTGTGTATAAGCATGAGATTAATAAAGTGTCCACTCCCTCCCAATGAAGTATTCCACCCCCAAACATGAATATGTGCGTATCTGATTTCATCTAATACAAATAACTTCGAATATCTTTGAAATATTTATTTACTTGGTTCCTAGCCATCAGTGATGCAGAAATATTGGAGTCTTTTTACCAGCCCTGCTTCAGTTTGGGGTTCAAAATCATCTTCAAGGATTCTTTCTAGGTGTGACAGCATATAAATGCTTGCATATTATGAAATGGCTTCCTTACAAGAGTTTCTCCTTTCAGTTTGCTTTTGCTACCTCAAAGATTGGGGGTTTCCATCTACTTGGGGGCACCCAGAAGAAAAACCTGGTTATCTACTTTCAAATCATTGGCCTCTGTGAATCCTGTGGAGCCCAGCTCCACGCTGATACACAGGACGACAGATCACAGGGCAGAACTGACTTGATAGCCACCATCTTTTATCTTTTTCTTGTCTTGGGACATGTAGGAAGAGTGACGGAAGATGTATGCTGGTGAGTCGGGGCCAGGGTGATCCCCCATTCTTGGTGCCAGTGGTCTTATGAACCCCCACTGTATCCTTTCCCCCATCTCTTGCCTGCTCTCATTTTCTTTACATCTCTACCTATTCTGGGAGCAGTCAATCTCAGTCTGTATTTGCAGCCCCAGCAGGGAGCCCATTTCCATTGGAGAGAGGACTCCTTTAATAAATCTGGCTCATTTGTGCAGAAGTGGTGCAGCCATTGATTAGAGGGCTGATTGGAGCTGTGACTTTCCTTAGGAAGAAAATTAAGAAAACAGACTAAAGGCAAATGATGGGCGGCTTTGTCTCCTTGGGAAAGGGGGCTGGGGGATCCTTCCTATATTCTGTGCCTCACCTATTCTGATACAGGGTTTGAATACTTGGCAAGGTGAATTAATTCTTCAAACTATTGTGGTGCATTCTATAGGACAGATGATCATGGAATCCTAGAGCTCAAATGAACCCCAGAGGCCATTTGATTAAAGTCTTTTATTCTAAACGTAGAAAAACCGTAGCTTACAAAGGGAAATTGACACCCAGATCATCTAGATTTCTCCTCCTCCTCCAGCCAATCGCTAGTGCACATGATGCAGTTCATGAAATCAGATTGGGTCTGAAGAAGACATTTTAAAAATTGCTATGAAGGACTGCAGTCTTCAGTAATGATTAAAGCTCAACATCAAGAAGACAAAGATTCTCACCACTGGGCCAATTGGCAGCACTGTGAAAGAGGGAGAGTAGATTTAGATTGTTACCAGTTTCAGCTTGCTTAGCTCCACAATCAAGACTCTTGGCACCAGCAGTCAGGAAATCAAAAGATGAATTGCATTTGAAAAATCTGCTGTCTGGAACCTCATTGGCATGCTAAAGAGCAATGATGTCAGTCTTGAAACTTAGGTGCACATGATCAGGGCCATAGTCTTTGCAATTACTTGCTAAGTTTCAGAGAGCTGGACAATGACTAAGGATGACTAAAGAATCAATACCTTTGAATTGTGGTGCTGGAGAAGAGTGCTGAACATTCCATGGACTGCCAAAGGAACAAAGAGGTTTGACCTTGGGAGGGTGAAAACAAGTTTCTCCTTGGAGGCAAGGATTTTGAAGCTCCATATCACATACTTTGGGCACATGGCCAGGAGGGACCGGTCTGTTGAAAAGGACTTCATGCTTAGAAGGGTGGAGGGACAGTGCAGGACAGGAAGATCCTGGATGAGATGAATTTACACAGTAACTGGGGTAGTGAGGACAGGTGTGTCGGAGACAGTGAGATTCTCTCAAGGTAGGACAAGGTTCAGAACTTGCTTAGGATCACTATGGGTAACAGACAATTCGACATAAAAAACAGCGACTCTTTCATATGGCACAGTATTGCTCTTGCAAATGGGCACTACTCATTCCCATCTGTATTCCACAACTCGAGAAGAGATGGAGAAAAATAGATGTTTCCTGGCACAGAGATGCCTTTAGAGCTGTCTGCCCACCTATTTCTACTTGATTTCTAGGCTCACTATGGAATGACTCCTCTAGTTCCACTCTTCCTTTTAGCATAGTTTTGAGTAACCTTTGCTAATTATGAGATTAGAGGGTTCAGTCCACCCAGAGGCACCATAGAAGAAAAGGCTGATGATGTACTGCAGAAACATTGGCCACTGATAATCTTCTGTTGGACTGTTCTGCTCAGACTTCCCTCCACGCCCTTTAGTCCCCCTTGTCTGTGGTCCTGCTTCATTCTTCCACTGATACTTTTCCTCCTTTGGCAAATATTATTAAAACACCTGTCATTTTCTAAAATGTTTTGAGACTTTTGGTCAAAGGAAGTTTCTAACCTTACTTTCCAGTTGTCATTTGCTTATGCTAAGATATTACTGTAAATGAAAGACATAAATAAAAATTAAATGTTAGATGCTCACTCATGTTCAATTTTTAAGCTGTTTGAGTGAAGGGGCTATTCTGCATATCACCTGGTATTCTTGACGGCAGCAGGGCTTGATACTTCCAGGGAATCAAACAACATTTGTAGAGTGAATGAATGTATGAAAGGTTTGCCTATGGTTATTTGAAGCTGTCGTCTCCTTGGGAAGCTCTGTAATGATGTTATTATTCTTGTTCCCATTGATCAATAACTTCTAAGTTTCATTATAGAAACTGCTTTCAGTTTTAATCTACTAATTATACTACATCTTTAAAAAATTTGTTTTGAAAATTGACATTTAATCTTTATGAGCTCGAGAACACTCCCAGGTATATTATCATTTTTACTTAACTTTCCCTTAAACTTTATTTTATGTTTATTTACTTCTGAAGCATACATTATTGCCTTTTAAGTTTCTTTTTAAGGTATTTGCTCTCCTGTGCAACCTCTCTTTGTGGTTTATGAACAGCTGCTGCTGTTCCAGTGAGGATCATCTCCACATAGCAGAAGCTCGTGTAATAACGCCAGTGAGCTTTGCGAGTATGGTGATACATTTTGGGAACTCTGTTTACCTGGCTGTGCTTGGGGACTTCAGAATCTAAGTATTTAAGGCTCCCTCTCACATTCTTTGGGCCCATGGCCAGAAGGGACCAGTCCTTGGAGAAGGGCATCATGACTGGAAATATGCAAGGACAGCACAGGAGAAGAAGACCCTAGATGAGATGGATTGACTTGGTGACTGAAGAAATGTGATCAGCTGTATCAGAGACTATGAGATTGGCTCAGGATAGGGCAGGTTTCAGAGCTAGTGTGTACAAGTTTGTTATGAGTTGCAGGCAACTTGATGGCACTTAACAACAATAACAATAACATTAGCAATACCATCACGCTTTACATTTTAAGCATATGCAGCAAGAATGCAGCTCCGTTTTCTCGGTCACTGACGCACTGTTTGGCCTGGACACACCTACCATCTGCAGCATTGTGATATTATGACAGTACACATTGCCTCTACAACATAACATCTTTCAGGGCTTTGGTGCTTTTTGGACAGTCATCCCTTTGATCACCAGGCCAGCATCACAGGTGCTTTTAAAGTAGACTTGTTTCTATAGTCTTTAGGTTTTCATAAAAAAATCCAGTGAAAGAATTACTATCATTTATATATTACAGATGAGGATTCTGGGACTTAGAGACAGAGAATTCTGGTGGTTTAGTACATCATGTGTTGTGCTGATAATAGTTAGCAGTTGGAATCCATCAGTATCTCAGCGGAAGAAAGATAGGCAATCAATCCCCTTCCATAAGATTTAGAGCCTCCCAAACCAGGAGGAGAGTGGCTGTGACTTGGAATTAGCTTGGTAACAGTGGCTTGGACTTGGTCTAAAGTCACATGAATGTTGACTGTCTGAGCTAGGAAAGGAATCAGGGCAGGTTTTATGACTCATTCTTTTTTTTTTTTTTTTTTTTTTGTACCTTGGTTTAGAATATTTTTTTAAATTTTATTTTATTAATTTTAATGAACATTTACAGACATTTTGGATTTTCATTCATTCTTTGTTGCACTTTTCTCCCTGCCCAACCCTTCCCTCCAGTTCGCTCCTCTCTTTGAAAAGTAGAAGGAAAATTCCTTCATTGGTATACAATCCCCCTGCCCCGAGTCCACTCCATTATGCAACCTTAATTCTAGACTCTTGTGATAACCATAATACCCAATCATATATCGCTTTTAAACTGTTCTCTCCCTCATCTGTTTCAATGGATGATTTATCCAGGTTTCTCAGTCTTACCCCAACCCTGACTCATCTTGAACACACCTCCCCAACTCCCCCCCCCCTACAACTCCACCTCCCATCAACTAGTATCCTGGGTTTGTCTGGAGTTTTGGTCTGTTGTTTTTTTGTTTGTTTGTTTTCTTACCAATGCACTCCAGGGAGCGCTGATGAACTAATGCTAAGGAGCTGTGCTGCCAACGCAAAGACACATAGTTCGAATCCACCGATTTCTCCACTGGAGAAACACAAGCAATCTCCTGTGGCATTTACTGCCTCTGGAAAATCTGCTGGAGGGTCGGCTCTGGGTCGGTTCAACAAATAAAAATTCTCTAGAGCTCTGGAAGGCTGCTTGCTAGCTGTTACTGAGATCAAATTCAAAGTGAAAATGTGTCACCATCACAGTAAAGAACACCCAATTTGCTGTAGCTGTTGTGGTTGTATGTCTTTAAGTAGTCCCCCTCTGGGCAACAGAAGGAAGCCAAGCCCAGACCTTGACCACCTGCACATCTCTGCAGTGTTTAACCAATGTGGCAGCCACTGTGTCCGTTCACCTTGTTGAGGGTCTTCTTTTTTTTTGTTGTTGTTTTTGTTTTTTAAAAAACAACCCTTTATTTTATTATTAAAAAAATTTCTTGCAATTATTTTGTTTTTTAATTTACCCTGATTAACTTACAAAGTTTATATACATTGGCCTTCAAACCAGAACCCCCCACCTCCCCAACCTACCCTCCCTTCCACCCATCTAACCATGAACCCCATGATCACCCTCCATCCCTACCCTCTGCTCCTCCTCCTCCCCTTAGACCCTCATACACATTTTACTAGTTAGTTATTTTTACAATAATAGCCTTATACTCATGATTGGGAGGGTGGAGGGACGGTGCAGGAGAAGACTCTCTATGAGGTGGAATGATTCAGTGACTGAGGTAATCGGGATGGGTGTGTCAGAGGCAGTGCGATCAGTACAGGACAGAGCAGGGTTTGGGGCTATTGTACATAGGGTAGCTAAGAGTCGCAAGCGACTTGACGCCACATAACAACAACAACAACAACAAGTCTTACACAGTATTTGTCCTTATGAAACTGAGTTAGTTCACTTAGCATAATGCTCTCTAGTTCCTCTCATGTTAGGTAGTAGTTTACAAAATCATTGCTCCTGTGTGCTGCGTAGTATTCCATCATGTGAATATACCATAATTTCTCAGTTCATTCGATTGTGGTTGGACATTCGGGCTATTTCCATGTTCTTGTGATAGTGAGTAATGTTACTATGAATATTGGTGTACAAGTCTCCTAGAAATTCCATATGACCCAGCTATTCCACTACTTGGAATATACCTTGAGAAAGTGAGAACTGAGGCACAAACAGAGACTTGTACACCAATGTTCATAGCAGTGTTATTCATCATCAAAGGTCTTCCTCTTTTGTACCGACGCTCTCCTTTATCAAGCACAAGCTTCTTCTCCAGGGCCTGGCACTTCCTGATAATATGTCCAGAATGTGTGAGACAAAGCCTCCCCATTCTCACTTCTAAGGAATGTTCTGGCTGCATTTTTACAAGACAAACGTCTTTGTTCTTTTGGCAGTCCATTACATATTCAATATTCTTTGCCAACGTCACAATCCAAAGGAATCCATTCTCCTTTGGTCTTCCTTGTTCATTGTTTAGCTCTCACATGTGTACATATATGAAGCAATTGATAATACCATGGCTTGGGTAGGCACACCTTTATCCTCAGAATGACACTTTTGTATCTAGAAAAGTATTTTTTTTGACGGCTCTATTATTAGAAATGCGAAGTCATCAACTAAGTGTTCTATTTTTATTATTGTTAGGTACCATCATCTACTGACTCCAGCACATTGTGATCTCACATACAATGTGCATGTAAAGGTGGGGGTGTATGTGTGTGTGTCTATGTGTGTGCAAATATGTGAGTTTTCCCTGGATTCATTTGGAAACTCTCAGCAGGCAGATAACAAGGACTTTTATCCTCATCCTGTGATAATGTACCATATGTCAAGTCTTCATTTACTATTAACCCATTTAAATTCTCACATCACTACAATTAACTAAGAGGGATTATGAGAGAATCCAGATCTCCCAACTCTTAGCCCAGCTCGTCCCTGTCTGATGCATCACAATACAAGCTTCGTTCCTGCTGGAGGGTCAGAGAGAAAAATAAGATAGGAATTTGAAATGCATGTTCCTGCTCCGACTGGGATGTCTCCAGTTTTCCCCCGGATTGGCCAGGATGCCTGAGTTCTATTTGCCGTCTGCTAATTATGCTAGTGCTGGCGCTGAGCCTGTGTGTATGTGTGAAGAGAGGAGTGAGAGGGAACAAGTTCCCTGATTCTGTTTATATTGGATAAAAGCTCCGATGCTTGAGAGTAATCTGTATCTCAGCTCTATTTACTTTGCAAATAGAATAAAAGCCTTGGTGCATGTGCATAGGTGAGATGGAGCTGGGTGGGGAGAGTGGTGAAGAAGCCAGGCTGGGGAATGGTATGGTGCAATGTGGGACTGGGAGGTTAATCTTGCCTCTGCCACCATCTATGTGTGGCCTTGCGTATATCATTTTCCCTCTCTGGGCTATAGTTTCACCGTCTGTAAAACTTTGGACTAGAACCAGAACTCCCATATTGGAAGCCAGCTGGCAGAATTTGGCCTAAAGATATTTTTTCTTAAACAAAAGGTTTTTAAAAATGTAAAAAAAATTATAGCCTGCACTGTCCAATAATAATTGGGTATAGTCGGATGCCCATTTAATAATGCAACCATTTCTAATACCTGTAAATAAATGCAAAATCTGTTTTGATACAAATGTATAAACGAGTATATAAACTTAGATAATTCTTAAGTTGTTGTTTAATGAAGAGATATTTTCAAAAGCCATTCACTCACAAATTCACTAACAATGAATAAATACCCATTGCCAACTCTGCACAGGCACTGTTCTAACACAAACCTAAAGTCATCCCCATGGGTGCAGTGTGGATTCTGGCTCATGCAGACCTTCCTTCAAGGCTCTGAGGCTTTAACTCTTGCTGGGCAGAGATTGCCCGGCTTTCTCCTGTAGAGCAGCTGGTGGATTCAAACTGCCTGTCTTCTAGTTAGTAATCCAACAAGTTATATACACTATGCTGCCAGGGACTCTTCGGTAATGTGGCTGGAAGGGATTGCCCTGCTTTCTCCTGTAGAGCAGCTAGTGGATTCAAACTGCCGATCCTCCAGTTGGTAACACACCACGTTACACTCTATGCCATCAGGGATCCTTAGGTACTAATTTACTTGTCAAGGACATATCAATAGATAAAAGAGAAAAAAAAATCTGTCTCCACAAAGCTTTCTATTTTTTCGGAATAGAAACAATAAAGAAAATAAATTGGGGTGTTTCTTTTGAGATGCAGCGATACAGAGGAAAAGAAAGGGTGTGATGTGGTAGACTGGGCTGGAGTGTAGCATCAGAAGGGAAAAAATAAAACACGCAACAAAAACAAGTCTAGGTTGTGTCTGTGCTCCACAATGGATGGTGATCACTGCACTGGCTGGATTTATAGCTGTATGCTACCTGCCTGCTTATATAGGTATTTACGATAGAGCGACATGAATTTGTGACTTTAGAATGCATCGTAAAGTTATCTGATTCTAGGCCTATGCTACACTTTTTCATAGTAGACTTTCAACCAGCAGAAACATAGGAAGTAGCACAGTGTCATGGTTAAATGCAAAGGATCCAGAGCCAGCCAGCCTGGGTGTCAATCCTTGCTCTGCTACTTGGTTGCACATTACTCATCTGCTTTGTTGTCTCAGTTTCTTAGTTTCTGTATAAAGGGTATTCTCCAGTGAGGATTAAAGAGGCATATTTGTGTATACTAGATTAAAGAGGTATATTTATGTACACTGGAAAAACCTGCAGTTAGGGATCTCTCCAAATTACTAAGGAGCAATGATGTCAGTTTGAGGACTAAGGTGTGTCTGATTCAGGCTATGGTCTTTCCAATTGCTTGCTATGCATGTAACAGATGGACAATGAATAAGGATGATTGAAAAATAACTGATGCCTCTGAGCTGTGGTGTTGAAGAAGAGCACTGAACATCCCATGGACGGCCAAGAGAATGAACAGATATATCTCAGAGAGGGTACAGCTGGAGTGCTCTTTGGAGGAAGGAGGGATGAGACTTCCTTTCACATACTCTGGGCATGTTGCTAGGAGGGGCTAGTCCTTGGAGAAGGACATAATGCTGGGAAGGATGGAGGGTGAGCGAAGGAGAGGAAGATCCTCAACCAGGTAGATTGACATGGTGACTGCTGCAACGGGCTCTAGTGTGTCAGGAAATGTGAGGATGGCGCAGGATAGAAGAGGGTTCAGATCTTTTGTTCATAGGGTCACTGAGTCATGCTCAATGGCACCTAATAACAACAATAACTGAATATTTCTGGGCACAGTATTGTATGGTAAACAGTCGTTAATTGTCATTGCGGTTATTTAACCATTTGTCAAATAGTTACACCATCTTTTCTGGGTTTGCAAATGACTATGTTTGTCAAAACTTCTGACTTAAGACTGAATGTCTGGTCTGGTATTAAGAAATGGGTGAATTACAGAAGAAAAACATTGGACATTGAGGACCATTTGAGAAAGGCTCTGTAAGCTGGTGCTATAAATAAATTCTAAAGCCAATTGGTTTCCATAATTTTATCTATAAAATTCCATTTGTTAATGTGCCTTTCAGGGTGACAAAAGCAGCTTGTATCTAGTTAATAATCCCAAGGTTGCTGGTCCTAATTCACTCAGTATCTTTGAGGAAGGAAGACCTGACAGGCACAAATCTTCAGAGACAGTTCTTTATTATATGGAGTTGCCTTTAGTTGGTATCAACTTAATGGCAATTAGCTGCTATCTCTTTCAATGACTAAGAGACTGGAAACAGCTGAGCATATCTAGCTCTCTTAAAACACTCCCTGATTTTTTAAAAATTGGTTTTAATTTAATCATTCATATACATTTTGTTTTACAACATTAATTACAATTGATCAATGCCATTTATTGCAATATCTCATCACGTCTTTACTGTAATTAGCCTTTTCCTTCATCCCATCCCAACTATCCAGCCACTAATCTCTGATCAGTTAATATTGTACTCCCCACTCCCTCTCTTTTTTCTTTTCTCTCTCTCCCCATTGGACCAGTTATGCAGGTCCTGTGCCAAATTATTAATTGCAATGCACATTGTTTGTTCATCTATTGTTTCAGCTTGCTTTCTCTTTCTCTAATCCATTGTGTATCCGATAGATTTCAGCTCTTTCTACTCCCATCCCTTCTGCCTATAATTTTTCTATTTTTACATTATTTTATATTAGTTTGCTTACAAAGTTCATATCTATCTATCTATCTATCTATCATGTTTTACATTATCCTTCATTCACATTGTATTTCAGACAAGCATTCCTATTCATTATGTTTCATAAAAGTAATCATGATTGAACTATGCCCACCATTATCCTGTCTTTCCAGGTCTGCAATAGATTCTTCCCATTTCCTTCACCCCTTTCCTTTGCCCACCAAATTGTACAACCATGTTGTTTCACTCCTACCCATCCTCATGCCTCTGCTTCCACCTCTTCCTTCCTAGGGTCCCCATACATGAGTCTATATGCAGACAACTGAAACAAGATGCACATCTCACACCATATACAGAACTCAACTCAAAGTAGATCAGAGACCTAGGGGTAAATAAAAAAATGCTAAAGATCACCAGTGAGAAAAATAGAAACCAATGTAGATGTTCTATTCTACCACTATTAGGAATATACCCTAAGGAAATGAGAGCTGACACACAAATAGAGATTTGTATACCAATGTTCATAGCAGCATTACTCTCTATCACAAGGGCATGGAAATAGCCCAAATATCCAACAACAAGTGAGAGGATTGAGAAATTGTGGTACATTCACACAATGGAATACTGTGCAACACTCAGGAGAAATGATTTTTGTTTCAGTTGTCTGCATATAGATTCAGTATCATTTATTAAAGAGGTTTTTCGTTTCCTTACTTAATGGGTTGTCAAATCCTTGTCAAATATCAGTTGGCCATGGGCAAGTGGATTGATTTATCAATTCTGTTCCATTGGTCTATGTGTTGTTGTACCAGTACGATGCTGTTTAGGGAGCTCTGATGTCATAATTAGTGGTAAGAAGCTGTACTGTAATCCCAAAAGCACATGGTTTGAATCCACCATCTGCTTTGTGGGAGAAGGATAGACAGTCTCCTCCATGAGATTTACTGCCCCTAAACACCCCATGCAGGGTCAGTTATGGGATGGTTCTGACTTGATACACAACAACAACAACAATATATGTCTGCTGTTGTACCAGTACCACGTTCTTTGGTTACTATAACTATATAGAAGGTTTTGAGATCAGGGAGTGTGATATTTTCTATTTATCTTTTTTTTTTTAGAAGAGCTTTGCTTATTCATGATCACTTTCCTTTCCACATAAAATTGGAAGTTGCCTTTTCTATATCCTTGAAGAATAGCATTTATATCTAAATTGGGGTTTCATTAAACCTGTATATTTCTTTTGATAGGATTGTCATTTTTCAAAGTATTAAGTCTTCCTATATCATGGACTGCTAGAAGAACAAGCAGGTTGGTTCTAGAGAAGGTGAGACTAAGCTGCTCCTTGGAGGCAAGGATTCTGAAGCTTTGTCTGACATATTCTGGACATGTTGCAAGGAGGGACCAGTCCTTGGAGAGGGACATCAGGCTTGGGAGGGTGGAGGGGCAGTGCAAGAGAGGCAGACTCTTGATGAGTTGTATTGATTCAGCGACTGGGGTAATGGGGTAGGTGTGTCAGAGACAATAAGATTGACACAGGATAAAGCAGGGTTTACGGCTATTGTACAGAGGATTGCTGTGAGTCACAGGTTGCTTGATGCCACATAACAACCAACAACAACAACAACCACCTCAAAACAGATATTTATGGTCTTCCATTTTGTAGGTCATTTTGTTTCTTGGAGTACTGCTTTATAGTTTTCTTTAGATAGGTTTTTTGTGTCTTTAATTCAGTTTCTCGTTAGATTAGACCCTCAGCTAGGTAGATTGAAACAGTAACTGCAGCAATGAGCTCAAGTGTGACAGAGACTGTGAAGATGGCACAGGATAGGACAGGGATCAGATCTGGTGTTCTTAGGATGGTTATAAGTCATACCTGACTCTATGACACCTAATGACAACAGTTAGGTTTATTCTTAAGTATTTTATCTTTTAGTTGGCATTGTTTTTACTATTTCCTTTTCAGTGTTTTCTTTGTTCTTGCAGAGAAATCAGACTGATTTTTCTATATTTATCTTGTTTCCCACTATTCTAACAGTCTATCGAGTCTAAAAACAAATTTATTTTTCCTTAGGATTTTTCTATGCACATTATCTTATCATCTGCATGTAAAAATCATCTTATCTCTTCTTTTCTTTGTCAATTTGGATACCTCTAATCTAGCTCTCTCTTTTTTTATTTTATTCTGATTTATTTACAAAGTTTGAATACATTGTTTTTCACAAAAGATTCTTCCCATTTCCTTCACCCCCCATCCATCGAATTGTGCAACCCTATTATTAACATCCTACCCCCCCAACTTTACCCCTCTATTTTCACCCTCTCTCTCATCTTGGATCCTCACACTCATTCTAAAATAATGGTTTTATGCAGTATTTATCCTCATGGGACTGAGTGAGTTCACTCAGCATAATGCTGTCCAGGCCCTCCCAAGTTAGGTAGTAATTTACAAAATAATTGCTCCTGTGTGCTGCATAGTATTCCATTGTATGAATGTACTACACCTTATCAATCCATTCATTTGTGTGTGGTTGGACATCTGGGCTGTTTCCATGTTCTTGTAATGGTGAATAATGCTGCTATGAATGTTGGTTTACAAGTTTCCGTTTGAGCCTCAGTTATCATTTTCTTGGGATATATTCCAAGCGATGGAATACTACGTCATATCTTGCATAATTTCCCTACCTAGGATTTCCAATACAATATTGAGTGGAAGAGATGGTAGTGGATGTCTTTGCCTGGTCCCTGTTCTCATGAGAAATATTTTTAGTCTCTCTCCATTGAGAATGATGTTGGCTCTTGGTTTTGAGTATTTGCTGAGGAAATTCCCCTTTATTATCATTTTATTAAACATTTTAAAATCAGGAAGTGATGTTGGTCTAATGCCTTTGAGACATACCTGAGTTCTTGAGCACCAATGTCATTCTTTATCTCCCTAGAGGAGGAGCCTCCACTTCTCCTGAGCATGGTATTGATTGTCTCTCTATGACTGACATGGCCTAGAGTGAATGGATTGACTCAGTCTCTGATTCCCCCTACTACCACTGGAGTCCTTCTCATTGAAATAGCAGTTGGATAAGGTATATAAAGAAATAATTCATAAAATATAGTGAGTAATTATCTATTCACTTGTCATGTGGCATGAAGTCAAAGTAGATGAGATTAATAAATGAAGATGCAAATGATGTGTCTGAGCTCTCTCTGCATTTCATTGTAAGCTTCTGAGGGCTTTAATAATAAGCATGTTTCTTTGAGGAGTCTGCAGATCATATTTATCGATTCTCAACTTCAAGTATCTACTACACATATCTATAGCCCTGTTAATAAGGCCGGACATGGTGATCTGTACAAAATTAGATGACTGAGAAAGGTTCTACAAACACTTGCCCACAGTCCTTACCTGGGAGAGGACAATACCAAGCAGAGATCAGCTTTCTTTTCAAAGTGGGGAGCAGCGAGTGGGAAGTGTGATTCTTCCATTAGTAGAAATTCTCCCTCTGACATCTTTGGTCTTTAAGTGGAGAGAGCTGACACAGAGAGCCCTGAGCACAATGATGAGCAAGTAATTAACTTCACCCAGAAGAGTCGCAGTCCTCAAGAAAGGGGAAAAAGAAAAATGAAGAAAAAAGAGAGGTGAGAACTCCCAGGTTGTTCACTGTAACTTTCAGCAAAAATGACCCTGAGCTTGTCAAGTTGGCTGTCTGCATTGTGCTCCTACAAGGATGTCACAGGCCACCTGGTTCCTGATCTGACACCTTCGTTAGGAGCTCCATAGAGTGCCAGGGACAATGTCTTGTTCCCCAGGGATCAATGTCCCCTGGTTTCCAAGGACTGTGGAAATAGTGCTGTCCATCCCTTATTAAGTCTGCAAAATGCCTTGCTTTTTGCAAGCTATAGGTGATGAGCAGTAGAGGTGGGGACAGCTTTCCTACTCTTTGCTCATGTTTCTGTGTGGAAGGACTTCTGTTTCTCAAAGGAGTGCTTTTAGGTGAATCCACTCTTTGTTGTCATCCACAGCCCTGCCCACTACATGCTGATAATGCCTCTAACTGTTGCGATGATCCCAAACACCCCTATATATTCACCCCTGGTGAAGCTTGCTAATGTTTGAAAGAATTCAATGCCACTGAGAGACTAACATTTTTTTTCTTTTTTTATTTTCTTTTGGAGTTCCTGGGTGGTGCAAGAGGTTGCCATGCTCTGTTGACAGCTAAAATGTTGTAGGTTGAAATCTGACCAAAGGAACCTCAGAAGTAAGGTTGGGTGATCCACTTCCAAGAAATCAGCATCAAAATCTTAGTGGAGAATAGTTTTACTCTGGCAACATGGAGATTGCAGTAAATGGGCCTTGAGTTCATGATAACTGTCAACCAGTTTTTTCTCACTTATTATACACAGTGAAGACCAGTGATTTATTTTATTAGTGAATATGGGCCAAGAAATTGAGCTCAGCCCTTTCCCCCTCTCTTTTTCAGAGCTGCTGACCGGTGGAGTTACTTAGAGCATTCTTTTCTGCTTTCTACTGAATGCAGAGCATCTGAAGGACTCTGGGCTTGACCGGCAGGGCCTCTTAAAGCTGCACAAGTTGTGTATCTCCAGGCTGAAGGGTTGGCAAACTATTTTGGAGAAGGCCTTGTGATTTCTATACAACTAGCAAAACAAGAAGCTGGTTTCCATTTTCTGAATCTTCTTTCTCCTGAACTTCAAGGTGGCAGGGGAAAGGGACAGAGGGAAACAAGAGGTGTTAGTTGCCACACACCTGCAGTTTCAGTAATTATATGTCTGATCCCCTTTCCCAATTTTCTCTCAATTCTGCTTTTCAGAATATGATTAAGAGAACAATGGCCAGGGGTAAAGCGCTGTCTGGCAAACATCTATTGTTGAGGGTTAAAGTCTATGCCAGGACAGTTTACTTTTAGGTAGGAATGATTGAAAGTGAGCTTGACTTAGATCCCACAAAGACAGGAGGACCCTGTTCTCCTTACACTGCTAACTCCAGGAACATGGTTATCTGGAGAGTGAAGAGGAGGGCAGCAGTTGAAGGAGTTAAAGCTCATTTTCTAAATCAAGAAATCAAGAACTAATAATTTCCATCTAAAAGAGAACAAGGATCTGATGAAATGAAAGGAAAGCCAGCTTTCTTCTGGTCTTCTATGGGTGTTCCCGCCCAGACCAGAGAAAAGGTCTTAAAATCTGCTCAGAGGACATGCAGTGGGAAGGCAGGGAGGGCTGAGTGAGGGATGCAGAAGTGCTTGGTGTTGCTCAGACAAGAGCTTTGGAAGAGCTTTGTCTGGTCAGACACAGGAGAGCAATTATACCAGGAGTGTTCCGTAGAAGCAGAGCCAAGATGGGAATTCTTGTTCCTGTAACTTTTTTTGGAGGCGTGTTCCCAGGGGAAAGGGAATGAGGGAAGCCAGATGTGGAAGGAGGAAAGGTTAAACCGGAATATGTCTTTGCCTGGAGTCTAGCCGGATCCCATGGGGAAACTATGGGGCAAAATTCCAGCATCAAAGAATAAACTTGAAGCAAAGGTCAGGTTCTTTGTAGCTTTGGAGGTGGGAGGTTGTGTCCTTACATGGTGAGAAGGTTCTTACTTAGCCAAAGAAAAAATTGCAGAGACAGGAGCTTTGAGGAGTGAGTGGTGGTGGTGGGGATTGTAGTTATAGTGAAGGAATCAGGGTGGGCTCATATGGCATCCACCCTAATGGGCTTTTGTGGTGTTTAAGGGGATTCTTGCTTCTATGTAGGAGACCTGGGCTCAAGTCCTGCTAACACAACTCAGGCACAGCCACTATATCAGAGCAAAAGGCTTATTATAATCATAATGCTTTAAAATATGTTCTTTTTAAACTGTTCTCTCCCTCATCGGCTTCAATGCAGTATACATAATTTGTCCATTTTTTTTCAGACTTACCCCCACCCTGATGTCAGCCTCATTCTACAACAGTGGCACCATGCAGTATTTGTCTTTTTGTGACTGAGATATTTTACTCAGCATAATGTCCTCCAGGGTCACCCATTTTGAATAACATTGCATGAGTTCCTTGTTTTTCAATGCAGCATAGTATTCCATTGTGTGAATATACCACAGCTTCTCTATCCATTCGTTTGTTAATGGGCACTTAGGTTGTTTCCAACTCTTTGCTATTGTGAACAAAGCTGCGATAAACATGGTTGTGCATATATCTGCTTGGTTGGCGGTTATGGTCTCTTCGAGGTATATTCCCAGTAGTGGAATTGCTGGGTCAAATGGTATCTCTATTTGCAACTTTTTGAGAAAGCGCCATACTATGCCTTCCACAGTGGTTGCACCATTTTACACTCCCACCAAGAGTGAATAAGTGTTCCAGTTTCTCCACAACCTCGCTAGCATTTGTTGCTTGCTGTTCTCTTAAACTTTGCTATTGTTACTGGGGTGAGATAATATCTCATAGTTGTTTTGATTTGTATCTCTCTTAGAGCTAGGGATTTTGAACATTTCTTCATGTGCTTGTTAGCCATCTGAATGTCTTCTTTGGTGATATGTCTGTTCATATCCTGTGCCCATTTTTCTATTGGATTATGTACCTTTATCTTGTTTGGAATGCAGGTTGCAGAGTGGAGTATACTCGGGGTGAGGATGGGAGGGTGCGGGGTACGGGGTTGGTATACCAATGAAGGAGTTTTCTTTTGCTTTTAAAGAAGAGTGAACTGGGGGTGGGGATGAGGTGGGAGGGGAGAAAAGTACAACAATGAATGAATGGAAATCCACAATCTCTGTAAAAGTTCACTGAAATTAATAATAATAATAATAATAAAAATAATAAAGGCTTATTATATGTTGCTCTGATGCTAAGCAGATTTCAGTGGTGCATCCAGAGTAAAGCCTGGAAGGAAAGCTTAGAAGCAGCCAATAAAAACTGCGTGGATCAGAAAAGTTCAATCTTCAATGCGATCATGCAAATGGCACAGCATTGTATTCTGTTGTGTCTGGCATCACCATGAATCTGAACTAAGTCAGTGCAGCTAACAAAAGCAACAAGAGTGCACGAGGGTTGTGATAGTAGAAACAACAATGGCCCAGACCAGGGTGTGTCTTTTCATATTAGCCAGTAACAGAAAGAGGATAAAAGGGGTTCCTCTCCGGAACTCTGTAAAACTGACACGGTCTAAGCCCTTCTCCAGAACAGTGAGCATCCACATCTCAACAACACACCTACCAAGGCTCACAGATTCCATCCGTAATACCTCTCTGTTGTTTGTCATTCAAATGTAGCACTTGTACTTAAGTTCAAATCATGGCAACTATAAGTAAATTGAATTACCTTGTCTGTAACTGATAGCCATGCGTTTTATCCCCCTCCCCCAAAAGCAAGGATGTGGGGACTCACAGAAGAAAAATACAGGAAGTTAACATTGGCTTGGAGGGTACAGACTGAGCAGATGGGTCTTTCCTGGACCCTCCGTTAATGAGAGCATTCTCGTTTCTTTTGTGTTTACCTTTTCAGTACAGATGTCCTCCTTAAATGGAATGTGAGAAGCCCAAACAGATATATCAACTGGAGTGGCTGATCCCTGAAATTTCATAGCTATCCTTTGTGTATCAAGCTAATCAGGTTTTCTGGGTGATCAATGACATCTCCTCTACAAATCCCATCCCAAGCATATCTTTATCCAATTGGGCATTTTGAAAAAACTAGATTAAGTCTAATGATATTTTCAAATGGGCCTGGAAGAATTAAAACTTATGCGCATTATTTATTGTTTTGGGCAATACGCTCACACTTTATTAAGCTCGCTTCTCCCTTTTAACTTCTTTAATCTCCTGAAGCACTTGGCTGTTTTCATTCCACCTCTACATTCAGTAGCTGTGTTGCCTGCCCACCCATTAGCTGCTTATTACAAGCCAAGCCTTATATCTAGTTTCCACTTATCCTATCCAACCTGGTCTATCTTGTATCCCATTTCCTGAGGGCCCTAATTTCTACTAATGTAATGATATATGACAATGGATTTGCATTTGAACAAGACCAGCTCCCAAATAAAATGCTCCCTTAGCCCATGCTCAGGACTCTTTCCTCGGTTAACATTCTGTGAAAAGTGGCTGTGGGAAAGAGATATGCAAATGCCGCTGCTTTGCAAATGTAAATAGAAGAAGCATACATATAAGCATAAATTTAATTTATGCTGGGCAAACCTATGCTCAAGAAAGGAAAGAGGAAAACATTTTTTTTTTGGATGAGGGTCGGTGGGATAGAAATAGAACCAAATAGCTGGCGATGTGTAATGCCAGAACCTAAATAAGAACAGTGGGAGAGAAAGAAAAGAAGACTGAGAATCTGACTATCAGAAGGCTTGACAGTCAATCAAGAATAGACAAACACATCATATGGTTATGATGTGTACAGAGGAAAAACATGGCGTAGGAATAAGAAAAAATATTGCTATCAACTCTTTTGCCTACAACACAGCAGTGGTGTGATTTTGAGATATTATTTGACCCCTCCAAGGCTCTGTTGCAATGTGTATATTCCAAAAAATATGTGACTTTCAGGAAATTTGGGAGTCTGCTACCTGGCCAGCTGACTGGAAGAGATCATATTTGATTCCATTCTCAACAAAGGTGATCACTGTGGGAATTACTAAACAACATCATTACTATCACATGCCAGTAAGATCTTTCTGAAGATTTTTTTTTTTAATGGTGTAGCAGTATATATAGATATCAACAAAGAACAGCCAGGAATTTAAACTAGTTTCAGAAAAGGCAGTAGCATGAGGAATATTATTACTGATGACACAAGGACCTTGACCAAAAGCAGAGAATACCAGGAAGATGTGTATTTGAGTTTTATTGACTATGCAAAAGTGTTTCACTGTATGGATTTTGACATATACGGATAACATTGAGAAGAAAGAGAATCCCAAAGTATTTCTTTATGTTCATGAGAAACCTATACATAGGCCAAGAAGCTGTTGTCCAATATAACAAGGGAGCACGGAGGTTAAAAGCAGGAAATGTGTGCATCAGGGTTGTGTGTCTTGTTGGTTGTTTTTTTTTTAACCTATTAATCTTTATATTGAGTAAATAATTTGAGAGGCATGAAGAAAAAACATGGCATCAGGACTGGAAGGAAACAATCAATAACCTGCATTGTGCAGATGGCACAATCTTGCTTACAGGAAGTGAAAAGGACTTAAAGTTGAAACACAGCAGTATGGGTTACATATCAACTTCAAGAAAACAAAAGTCCTCACCACTGGATCAATAGGGAGCATCATGATAGAGGGAGAAGAAATGGAAATTGTCAATAATTTCATTTTATCTGGCTCCACAATAAATTCTCATTGTAACAACAATCAAGAAATAAAATGATGTGTTGTACTGGTAGAAATCTGCTGTCAAGAACCACTCCAAAGTGCTCAAGAGCAAAGATGTTGGTATAAAAATTAAGGTGCATCTAAGTCAAGCCGTGATCTCGTCCATTGCTTTCTCTGCATCTGTAAGTTGAATGATGAAAAAAGAAGACCAAAGAATAACCAGTGCCTTTGAATAGTGAAGTTGACAAAGAGGATTGAATTTCCCATGGGATGGCAAAACAAGAAACACATTTGCTCGGAGGAAGCACCACAAGAATTCTTGATAAAGGCAAGGATAGAGAAACTTCATGTCCCTTACTTTGGACATGTGGTCACGTGTCATCATGCAGGACAAAGCTGGAGGTTTATAGACAGAAAGAAAAACCCTCAACAAGACGGATCAACATAATGACTGTAACAACGGTCATGAGCATGTCAGAGATGATGAGGATGGTGCAGGATAGCGCACGGTTCAGATCTGTTGTTCACGGACACTATGACCTGGAATGGACTCAGTGGAACCTAACAACAAACACAACCTTCCAAAAAACCAAATTGGGAGAACAGTGGTAACATCAATAGGGAGGGCACGTCAAACTTTTATTCACTTCGTAAGGGGGACATATCTCCATGAATAATATCCATGTTGTTGTAGTTGAGTGCCATTGAGTCGTAGGTGACTCATAGCAACCCTATGAACAAAAGTCTTCACCACTTGTGTGACTTTCATCCTTTCTCCAGGTTCATAGGGTTTCTGGAGGCAAGCTATTATGGAAGTGGATGTCACTCCTGCTTCCAAGCTTGTTTTAACCGGGGAACTCCACCAAACACTATCCACCATGGGTAACCATTCTTGCATTTGACACATCAGTGTCCCAGTGTTCAGCTTCACAGCAACCACAAGTTACCTCTGTACAGCAAGTGGACACACCAGGGCTATATGACCTAGAAGAGTGTTTGAACAAAAACAATGAAAAAACAGAAATGTTGGGCCACACCTGCAGGGTAAGGACATGTGTCTTGGGAGTCTTAGTGTCAGCTGGAGGGGCTTCTGGCTTCTGGAAGAGAGGCCAGGGTGGAACACTCAGGCACTGTGGCTTTCTTTTTGCTACAAGTGGGTGTCAGTAGAGCAGACTTGCTAGATAAACTGGGGGTCTCTGGCTCAGAGGTTGTCAGCATTTGAGCATGCCGGTAATAATATCCATAGCACCATACAAATAGCTTGCATGGTCAGACTGTCACCCCAAATGCTTCTGCACATATATTTACAAATAATTGGGTCTGATGCTCATTGCAGGATTCAGAGACTTTACTCAGAGTTGTGGAGTTTATTAAGGACATAGGTTGGAGAGTGGGGCAGGCAAAAACATTTCACAATGCAAGTCCAAATTTAGTCCAGTGGTCATAAGTCAGATTATTGTTGTTGTTGTTATGTGCTGTCGAGTCACTTGTGACTCATAGTGACCCTATGTACAACAGCTCTGAACCTGGCTCTATCGTGTGCCAACCTTACTGTCTCTGACACACCTACCAAGTCAGATTAATAGGCACAATTTCTCAGTTAGTGAAAAGTCTAGGCTCAGTTAAAGAGCACAAATGTAAGAACCCTCTGTCTTCCTCAGTCATCCAGCAGAAATTATCTCAGAGCACTTACAGCTTTTCTTTCATTTGTCCAGCAAGCAAAACCTTTAACTGTGGCCTTTATCTTCAAGATTCTTCTGGTGACACCTAGCTATAGTCTCTTCACCCTCCCTCCACCACTGTTATTGCCATTTCTCAATGTGGAAGCCACCTTCTTATACTAGCTCTACAGCTGTTGATGATTTGCAGGATCATGTGTCCACAGTTGAGGGAGCTGGAGAACCTGCCCCCAGTGGGGGCTAATACAGTGACTATGAAAGCCAATTTTCAAAGGTTCTGACCCCACAAACCAGATGCCATGGAGCAGACTATGACTTATGGAATAAGGTCTTTCTTTCAAGGTGCCTTTGGGTGAGTTGAAACCACTAAACTTTTGTTCATAAAATTAGCACTTAAAACCAAACACACAAATTAACAAACAACAACCTACCGCTTAATTGTTTGCATGCACTCAGGAATTCTATTAGGGAGCTCTGGTAATAAAATCTGTAGGGGGTTGAGCTACTAACCCAAAGGCTAACTTGTTCTGGAGATTCAACTCCACCAGCAACTCTCAGGGAATAAGATGAACAATGTCTTTCTGTGTAACTTGTAGCCTTGGAAATCCAGTGGATGGTGAAGTATGATTCAGTCCTAACTCTGTAACAATACATTTGAAGAAATCCCGTATGTATTCACTGACCCATTACTACTTTCAACTTGATTCTGATTTAATAACCCTTATGGGACACAGTAGAGTTTCCAAGAGTTTTCTTAGAGTTTTCCATGGCCATAAATCTTTACAAAATGAGATTTTTAATAAATCTTTCTCCTTTGCAGCGGCTGGTGAATTCTAACCTCTGACCTTTCAGTTAGCACCCCAATACTTAATCTGTTGGGATACCATGCATCTCTTGTAAGTTAAGGGAATGAAACTTTCAGCTGCTAACTGAAAGTCTGGCACTTTGAATCCATAGAAACTCCATAGGACTAAGTGGTAGCATTCTGCTTCATTAAAGCTTTTCAGCCTTGGCAATCCCAAGGGACAGCTCTACTCTGCCACGTAGGGTCATTATGAGATGGGATTGACTTTTTGGCAGAGGATTTTCACAACCATTTAATAGGTCGTTAGGCGATGGGCTGAGATGATCTGTGAAATACTTGGAATGATGATAACGGACACGTAGATGAGAGGAAATAAATGCTTCCCCAGGGGGCCGTCCTTCCCTCCCTCTCCAATAAGAACAAGGGTCACACTAACTTTGACACATTTCATCTTGGTAAAAACTTGACCTTGGCAAAAAAATGAACTTCTAGAGAAGTTCTAGATGTGGGAAATGGGTTCAGCACCATAAACAACACGCACACCTCCATTGATAGTTGGGCAGTAGAGGACAGGGTGATATTTCTTTGAATCTAGGGTTGTTTTTAGAACTCACCATGGGTTTAGTGGGCAGATTAATGGGGTGGTGGTGGATGAAGGAATAGGAAATATTCAATAGGGACTTGAAAAGACATTGTAATAATAACATAAATCAATGGTAATTAATTATGTAAAACATAATGGATTTGGCTAAATAAAAGAAACTAAAAAAACAAGCTTGGAAGCAGGAGTGGCATCCACTTCCAAAACAGTTTGCCTCCAGAAACTCTATGAACTTGAAGAAATGATAAAAGTTATACAAATGTTCAGGTCTTTTGTCTATAGGATTGCTATGAGTTGTCTATGACTTGATGACACTTAACAGCAACAGCAACAACAACAATGAAAGAGCTCTGTTGGCCTAGTGGGTAATGATTTTAATCTGTGGCCCTCAGGCCTGGTTTTAATTCTTTTGGTCAACATTCTTCTAAGTGGCATAGCATTGGTCTGATCATTTGCTGTACAGAGGCAACTTGTGGTTGCTATGATGCTAAACATTGTGACCCTGATGTGTCAAATGCGATAATGGTTACCCATGGTGGACAGTGTTTGGTGGAGCTCCTTGATTAAAACAAGCTTGGAAGTAGGGGTGGCATCCACTTCTATAATAGCTTGCCTCAGAAAACCCTACGAACGTGGAGGAATGATGAAAGTTATACAAGTGTTCAGGTCTTTCTTAAGTAGAGTAACTATGAGTCGTCTATGACTCGATGGCACATAACAACTACAACAACAGTGGGTATGGACTATTGTTTGAAGCACAATGTAAGTGGAAGATTGTATAAATCACAATGTAAATGAATGAATGTAAGTCTCATATACACTGAGCAAATGGCCAGGAGGGACCAATCAATCCTTGGAGAAGGACATCATGCTTGGAAGGGTGGAAGGGACAGGGCAGGAAAGGAAGACCCTGGATGAGATGGATTGACACAGTGACTGGGGTAAGGGTGGGTAGGGTTGTCAGAAACAGTGAATTTGTCTCAGAATAGGGCAGAGTTCAGAGATAATTTGCATAGGGTCACCGAGTTGAAGTTGACTTGATGGCACATAACAATAACAAGAACATATGAATGAAAGACAATGTAAACTAATAATTGCATGAAAATAAATTAAAATATTTAAAAAGATAACTGTCCTAGTGGATATGAAGTAGTATCTTAGTTTTGCATTTCTGATGTTGAGTACATATTTTAAAAAAATGGTTTTAAAGAGAGCCAAGTAAAGTAGAGCTAAGATCAGAAAACAGTTAACTGGATAAGGGCCTGCCTGACTTGCAAAAAGATAGTGCAGTCCAGAGATTAGGCACAAGGGTACTGGACTCAGATGAATTTTATTTCAAATCTCACTTTGATGATGGCCAGCTGCACCATCTCATTGCAGGCAGATTATCCAACAAGCAATATAAATGCTGGCTGTTTGTTCTTACTTACTTCTCTGTAGTCAACAGTTGTGGTGAAAAACATGTGAAACATCACTATGCATGAGTAAATACCAACAAATAAGCCTGGGCTGCTTTCTTTACTGAATATTCTGACTCTGTTGTGTTGGGTGCCATGTGGTCAACCAGAGCTCACAGTGACCCTCTGAGCAACAGGTAGAAATACTGCCCTGTCCTGGATCATTCTTTCTACTTCTGTCATGCTCAAGCCCATTATCACTGTGTCAGTCCATCTCATTAAAGGTCTTTTCTAAGCATAATGTATTTTTTTACCCAAGGATGTGGCCCTCTTAACAACATGCCCCTAGAAAGTGAGATCAAATTTTCCTATCTTTCTGTCCTGTTACACTTCCTCCAAGGCGGTTTCAGTCTTTATGCTTTTGCCAGTCCATGGTGTATTCAATACTTTCCCAACACCACAGATGAAAGGTATCAATTCTTCTTCAGTCTTCCTGTCCCTGTTAGAGATTGTAAAATTTTTTTTAAAAAACCTTTGATCCTGTAAGAAGATTCTTCTTCTCTTTATGGATGGGTGAGAGATGGATATGAGTCATATCTACAAGCAGAATTGTTGTGAAAAAAATGTGAACACATTTATGACATATTTTTAAATAAGCACAAGTAAACTCGTACTTTATTTGTTAGCTACTATGACACTGAACCTCAGATTGCTTAATTTGAACTTCAGTTTGCAAAATAAAGAACATTAAAGCCACAATCCCATAGAATTGTCGTGAGGGATAAATGAGATCATGCATACACTACTCAGCACACTGCCTGACACATTTTAAATGTTAAAGCTATTAGCTGTGCTGTTGTTGTGAGGTGCCATCCAGGAAGCTCTGACTCAGAATGATCCAACATACAGCAGAACAAACCTCGCCTGGTTATAATTTGCAGAACACGTGTGCACTGCTAAACCCTATGTAGCTCTTCCCTCAGCTGTATCATCAGATCACAGAATAATGCGTGATTTCCATCTTCTGGGTGAGTGTCGGGCTGCTGAGGAAGCAGCACAGGGAAGATGTTCTGTACATAAGGGATGGGAGGTGGGGAAGGAAGGCGGCAGGATGCACAGATGGGGGCCAGGTAGATGAGTTGCATGACATGGTTGATGCAATTGAGATTGCTGCATTGTCTACATGGAAAATGCTGAATTGGGCAATGTTGTACATATGTGTTTAGAACCATTTTTAAAAAGAGAAAAATGAAAGGTAGATGAAGAATGAATTCTACCTCAAGGTACCTGCTAGGTGCTGGAGAAACAGGAATGTTAAGGGAGGGAGGAAGGGAGCTATTATAATGCTGATTCGGGTCATTGAGGTCCTCAAGACCATGAAGGGAAATTGAAGGTGTTATGAGAGTAAACCGATTAAAAAGAAGTCTCTCTGTAGAAATGTCACTTAAGGTGAGGTTTGAAGGAGGAGTAGCAGCTCACTCAAGCTCTCATTCCTCTTGAGTCAGTTCTGACTTAACAGCTCGTTCATTGGGTTTCCAAGGCTGTCAATAGAAATAAGATAGCCCATCGTTCTCCCTCAAGCCCTTGGTAGATTTGAATGACCAGAGGCACTCGGCTTTTGGGGTTAGCCTTGCGACTTGCTATGGAGTAGGACACCAGTCTACTGATGGACTAGAGTAGGAGACAGGCCAAACTGGGGGACTCCGAGATGCAAAGGCTCAGAGATAGGAAAGCCCTTGGCATATTGAGTGACTGAGTTGCTTGGAACAAAGTGAAGGAGGAAGGGAGATGCATGAGGTCCCAGGTGGTGAGACGAGCATGAGTCAGGTCATATTTGGGCCCTGTAGACATTGTTATTGTGCTTGGATTTATTTCTCTGGCCACAAGAAGCCACTGAAAAGTTGAAAGGAGAGGTAAATGCCTTCTATTTTGCTTTATTGGACTGTATTACCTACTGTAGATTTGGTCCCCAACTCGTGGCAATCAAGGGCTCACAATGGTGAGATCCGTAGGCTTTCACTGGCTGACACCGAGAAGTACTTCACCAGGGCTTCTCTTAGTCTGTCAGCTCTGCTGAAACCTGCTCAGCATCACAGCGACATGGGAACCTCCACTGATGGACTTGTGGCAGCTACATGAGTTTCGGTGGCTGAAGATGCAGCCTGGACCTCCATTACAGAGGGAGAGAGGTCTATCTATGCTCTCTTTGTTTTATCAGCATGACCAGATATACTATAGTGGTGCTTTTGATTGTTGTCCCAGAACTTCCAGAATGCTAAATGGTAACAGGTGTCAAGAGCTTCCCCACTGATCCCTTACTACTCTTGACTACTGCACTTCAACAGTATAGTTATGGGGTCAATCTATGTTTGTTCCGTGTGTCTGTAAAAAGAGTTTGTAGGAGATTCCTGTCACCAAGGTTGGTTATGGGTAGTCCCCTCTGACAGATGATGAGGGAATGGTGAACAGATGGAAATTGATTTGCTTTGGGCTGTCTTCTTTATTCTGTTCAAGTATTGGACTTTTAAAAAACTCATGCAAATATCATCATACAGGACACTTTTTTCTGGCCCTAGCTGAGGCCCTAGGTGATGTGGCACGATGAGGTCCTGGTGAGGGGTATTTGGCACTGAGAGTAGCTCAGCAGAATCTTTGGTGCTGGTGCCTGGCACAAGGCCTGAGGGCTGCTAGGCCTGAGAGTTCACAGGCACAGGGTGGGCGACCAGGCTGTCTTCTTGGTTGCCAGTGGAGATCTGCTTCAGGTCCAGGGGGCTACAGGAAAGTAGGACTCTATAAAGGCAGGACTCTATGAAGAGGAATGTGTCATCAGGAAAGACTCACCAACAACCTGCATTTTACAAATGACACAACCTCACTTGCTAGAAGTGAGGAGAACATTAAATACTTGCTGCAAAAGATCAGACTACAGCTTTCTTTCTTTTTTTTTTCTATATTTTATTAATTTTCATAAACATTTACCCAGATTTTGGGTTTCCATTCATTCCTTGTTGCACTATTCTCTCTACCCTCCTCCCAGTTTGTTCTTGTCCAAATGCCACAGTGCTTGTCAAAGCCAGTTCTGATTAATCTTCTTTGTCAGTGTGTCCTTTGCCATTCCCTATCACTCCTCCCTGAGAGAGACTTCACCCTGAGTCATAAGGAAAAGGGCACGGCGTATTCTCTTAGCTACTTCCTGCTGAAAAGGGACGCTGTGGGTTTCAGGGTGAAGATCTTCTCTCACTACTCTAAAGGGCCCCTTTGGCAGTAGGAAACAGCTTTCAATATGGATTACATGACAATATCAAGAAAACAAAAATCCTCATCACTGAGCCAATAGGCAACATCATGATAGATGGTGAAAGGATTGAAGTTGTCAATGACTTCATCTTCCTGAGACCCATAATTAGCACCTTTGGTACTAGCAGTCAGGAGATCAGGAGACAGATTGCACTGGGCAAGTCTGCTGTCAGCCATCTCTCCAAAATACTGAGGAGCAATGACATCAGTATGAAGACTAAAGTGCATGCAATTCAAGCCATGATCTCTTCAATCACTTGCTACCCAACTGACAGCTGGACAATGAGTAAGGATGACAGAAGAAGAACTGATGCCTTTGAGCTGTAATGTTGGAAAGGAGTACTGAATAGGCCATGGACTTCCAAAATATGTCTTGGAAAAGGTACAGCTAGAGTGTTCCTTGGAGGCAAAGATAGTGATGCTTTATCTCTCATACTTTGGGCCTGTTGCTAGGGGAGGCTCTTCCTTGGAGGGAGACATCATCCTTGGAAAGGTGGATGTTCAGATAAAAAGAGGAAGACCCTCAACGAGATGGTTAGACACAGTGACTGCAGCAATGGAGTTAAATGTGTCAGAGGTGGTGATGATGGCACAGGATAGGACAGGGTTTAGGTTTGTTGTTCACAGGGTGGTTATAAGTCGTCCTTGACTTGTGGAACCTAACAACAACAACAACAATAACAACAACAACAACAACAACAACAACAATTTAACTCTTTTCAGAAGGTTCTGAAACTCTTCTAGAGAACATTTTGGTTCTATCAGATAAACATATCAGTAGGACAGTCAGAAAACCTTTGAAAACGTTCTTTACACTCAAATATTTTGGAATGACCATCCATTGGGTAAAAGCAAACAATTATTCAGTAGCAGACTTAAAGAGCCATTAGCTATAATCTAATTGAACTTCCTTTGACAGACAGTAATAACAATCTCAATTTATTGAGTGCTTATTATATCCCAGACATTGTGATAACTGCCTTACATAAATTGTGTCAATTAATTTTCACAAATACCTTCCAAAATTATTATGTCCCTTCTACTACTGAGAATAAAGGAGCTCTTGTGGCCTAACCCACAGCGTGCTGCTTACAAAATGCTGAACGTCTTTGACAGTGAGAATCCACTCGGGGTTCCTCAGGAGCAAGCAGGCCTTGACAATCTGGCAGAGGGCCGCGTGAGTGGGAATTGACTCTATGTCATTTTTTCGATGTATAGTTGAGAAAAAAGGAGTCTTCGTGGCATAGTGTATCATTTGTTGTTGTTGTTGTTGTATACAGTCAAATCAGAGCCGACCTCTAATGGACCCTCCAGCGGGTTTCCAGAGACAGTTAATTGCACTGGTGGAGATTGTCCATTTCTCTCCCAAGGAGCAGCTGGTGGGTTCGAATCGCTGATTAGGCTGCAAAATAAAAGGTTTGCAGGTTTGAATCCGGCAGCTTCTCTAGATAAAGATGTGCCATGTCACCCTGTGAAGCTTTATAGTCTTGGGAACTTGATGGAGAGTCTCCAGGGTCAGAACTGACTAGAAGGCCGTGGGTTGGTTTGGTTTATGGGAGAGAAAAATGTAAACTAGAGTCATAAATGACATCTCTGAGGAGAAATAATTCGTAAGTGGTAGTTGTTATTGCTAGGTGCCATCATGTCTGAAATGACTCATAGTGACCCTACAAATAACAGAGCTCAGCCTGGTCCTGTGCCATCCTCAGGATATCTGGTATGGTCAAACCCATCGTTACAGTCACTATGTCATTCATGTTGTTGAGGGTCATCCTCTTTTTTTGCTGCACATCTTCCTTTCCAGCATTACATCTTTCTTTTCCCCAAAGACTAGTTCCTCTTGACAACATGCCCGAAGCATGTGAGACAAAGCTTCACCATCCTGGCCTTGAAGGAGCAACCTGGATTCACTTCCAAGACACATTTTAGGTTCTTCTGGGCAGTATGAACGATGTTCAATACCCTTTCCCAACACCACAATGAAAAGGCATCAATTCTTTTTTTTTTTTTTCTGGTCATCCTTAGTCATTGTCCATAGTATTGAAAAGAAGTGACAATGTAAGTCTAGAGACTAAGGTGTGCCTAATGCAGGCCATGGTCTTTGCAATTACTTGCTATGCATCAGAGAGCTGGGTAATGACTGAGGATGACAGAAGGAGAATGATGCCTTCAGCTGTGGTGCTTGAGAAGAGTCTTGAACATACCGTGTTCAAGAAAACAAATGGGTCTGTCTTGGAGAAAGCAAATCCAAGCTTCTCCTTGGAGGCTAGCATTTTGAAGTCTTGCGTACTTTGGGCAAGTGGAGAGAAGGGACCAGTCCTTAGAGAAGGATGTCATACTTGGAAGGGTGGAGGAACAGAGCAGGAGAGGAAGACCCCTGATGAGATGGATTGATGTAGTAACTGGGCCAATAGGCGTTTGTGTGTCAGAATCAGTGAGACTGGACGGGGCAGGCTTCAGCGCTGCTGTACACAGGGTCACTATAGGTCACAGGTGACTTGATGGAACACAACAACAACAACAACAGTAATTGTCCAAGTTTTAGATGCACAGAAAGTGATTGAAAAGTCCAGGGCTTGGATCAGGCTCACTTTAGTCTTTAAACTGATATCCTGACCCTTCAGCGCTTGACAGCAGATATTCAAATGTAACACATCTTTTGATTTCTTGACTGCGGTACTAAGGATATTGATTGTGAATCCAAGCAAAATGAAGTCATTAACAATTTGACTCTTTTATTCATCTATCATGGTGTTGCTTATGGATCTAGTGGTAAACGAGGGCTAAACACAGACTGAGCTGTTCTCTTAATCTCTCAGCCACGTGTGTCTCAGAGGAGGCAAAGAAGGTAAAAACTTAACTTGAACCCAGGCAATATTAAAAAAAGGTTTTAAAGGAACAATTGGTATTCCTTTTAAATTGTATATTTGACTCAGTATTTCTAAAACACTATCAAAATTTATCTATCTCAGTACAATTTTATATTAACTGTTCATATTCCAGGGTATATTTGTATACCTGAACATTTAAATTTGGCTTAGTCCTATTCTAAATGCTCAGCAGTCACACGTAGCTAATGGTTACCATATCAGAATACTGATGTAACCCATAACCGAGTTGACATAAACTGTAGTGAAAATTAGATGAGAAAACATATAGAAAACTCCTAACTGTGCTTGAAACCTGGTAGAACCCATGCAAAGTCTCCCTCTTTCTAGTTTCCACATTTCATTCCAAAGTGTTGAGACTATCTACTTGGAAGTCTGGTCTTTCAATTAATTACTCACATTAAATTTAGGAAACAGCATGCATGATGTAAAAAGTCACTTGCATTTTGCTTTGTTATGAGTTAGAGGGCAGCATGTTTTCTTATCAAATTATGTTCTGTGGAAATGCATTAGTTTTCCCTGATTCGTTGGCAGAGGAAGTCCTATAGCAACCTTGATGTTAGGTTGAGTCAGCTTGGAGGAACAGAGAAACTTGGACTCACTGACATCAACAGTGGCTGACATGTCTACCCATGAGGGGAATGAGTTAAAGACAGATCTTCCAATGTGTCTGGGGACACATACAGCTTGCAACCTTATGGAGTGCAGTTCTATTCTGCAGCACTTGGGGTTGTTATTTGTTGGAATTGACTGGCTGGAAACTGGTTTGGTTATTTGTAGTTTACACACAAGGAGCCCCTTGGTGGTTTTATATGCATCAAGAGGAGAATTGATTGATTGTACGGATCCTAGTGTGTCAGGAAATGTGAAGATGGCCCAGGATAGGGCAGGATTCAGATCTGTTGTTCATAGGATCGCTCTGAGTCATACTCGACTGGATGGCATCTAACAACAAGAACAACAATGGATCCTATCTGCAGAACAATTCAAAGAGTCAGTTGATTCCTTTGGAATGGAATGACTATTCCAGTGATGATAATGTGAACAGGAAAATATCAACTCTTTGTAACTGGAGAGCTTTATTTATTTTGATATTATGGTAGGAAAAAGAAAAAAAGAGAGAGGGGTTGGCTTAGATCTGAAATCAAGTTAGAAATGTAGACTTTGATTTTTCTATCTCATCTCTGCTCAGTATCTCTCATTTTCTTGATCCTCGTCAATTTCCCTCCATTGGAACTTCATTTGTGAACTGATTTCATGATGGAGCAGAAATGCCAGTCAGTTGGTTGGCCATCAGTGGGAGAGCATCCCCAATCTGCATTAGCCCGCTGGGCTGCCTTCCAGAGCACCATCCACTACACATGAATTATTACTGAAACATTACTGCTGTCAGCACGCCCTGCTCTACACAACTTCTTATTTTTATTTTTTTGGCGGACAATACTGAAATTTTAAACAGCTCAATCTTGCTTAAGTAATGGACATTTGGTAGCTCTAGCAACAATTTTTTTGCTTTATCAGTGAGAATCCACTCACAGTGGTGTTTGGGTTTAGATGCAAGCAGAGGGTGGGGAGAAGTCCAAATGGAAGCCTGCGGACCACTTTGATTCGTTCTATCTTCTTTGATTTTATCTACTTCCCAGCATTGCATCTATTATCCTTTTATTGTCAATGGCAAAATGATCCATCTGGGCTCCTGATTTTTGAGTAACAGGGTAATGCTGTAGGGTTGATTTCATCTCACAGCTGCACTGTAGGACAGCGTAGAACCGCTCTCTGCAGGGTCTCCAAGGCTGTGATTCTGCAAAGCAGCACATTGCCACCTTTCCCCAAGGAGCAGCTGGTGGGTTCCGGCTGCCAGCCTTTCACACAGCAGCTGGGAGCTTTAACCACTGCACCACTGGGATCCTAAAATAGCTGAAGCCAGAGAGAAATTGAAGTTGACACCAGCAAGTTCATACAACACTGTACGTGTCTCCTCTCACCAAAGAACATATGGGCTGAGTAGCACTGGGTATGGCTTGGCTGTCTCTAGGAATCATTATTATGGAGATTATAGACATAACTTGGAAAATGATGAACAGAATGAGAGTGTTTTGGGTCTCCTTTAAGACATGTTGTTGTTGTTGTTGATTGCCTTTGAGTCGAGAACGACTCATAGCGACCCTATGAACAACAGGCCTGAAGCCTTTCTATAACTATCGATATTTGTCAAAGTTCATAGAGTTTCCAAAGGCATGTTGTTTAGGGAGTGTATAATAATGAAAAAAAGACACACAAAACGGGTCACTATCATTCTGGAATGTGTGTGCATGCTTGTATTGTGTGTGTGTGTGTGTGTGCGCGCACAGACACATATATTTTGGGGTTTATTTGTGTGTGCTTGCACACACACACACACACACACACGCCTACATGGGTATTTGTGCATATAGAAGGTTTGGGGAGTTTGTGGAGGTGCAAAGTTGAAATTTAGTTGCTTGCATCTGATAGAGATGGCTTTTGTGAGGATTTATCTGACAAAAAAAGGAGCAGGTTAAGTTAGTGGCAGGTCAAAGCCAGCCATACAGAAAAAAACAAAACAAAACAAAACTGTAGATGCGAAAGGTACAAGGAAGGATTAAATAACACATTTCAGGCAAAATGTCAGAAACCTGTTGGTGGACTAAAGCTCAGCGGTGAGACTAGGAAGGACAGCAGGGGGGCAGATGTTTGGTGCCAGTAACAAGGACTTTGGTTGCTGATGCAATGCTTGGCCTTGATACCAGTGCTCTTTATAAGCTTTCTGTGTGGGCAGCAAGCAGGTTAAGGCTGGACATGCAGGTAGAAGCAGCAAGAATAACTGCTTGGGGCTGACTGAGGAGGCGGGCAGAAGTCCTTCTTGCTGCTGGTGCTCTGTGCCTGTCTGTACTCAGCTGCTACCAGTCAGAGGGATATGAGTTTTAACATTGCACAGAATCCTGCCTCTTCCATTTAGTCTTCTTCAGAATCCAGTATATTCAGTATCTTTACCAAGCTTATGCATAGGCAGCTGATTGGATTAGAGATGTATTTTTCTACATGATGAGGCGATTTCAGGGTACATATTTTATCCATAAATAGCTATGGTGAAGTAGTCCATAGCATATAGTGCTGCTAACCAAAAGACTATGGTCTCTTCCAATTCAAAGCCACCAGCAGTTCCTCAGGAGAGAGTTGATAGTCTCCTTGAATTACGATGTACAACCACAGATGCTCAGTGGAGGGTCGCTATGAGTGGCATCAACTTGATGTTAATGAATTAGTTAGATTGTGTTGGTTTTTAAAAAAAATGTATAAAAAAGATTTTATATTACTTACAGAGTTTGTATAATTGATTTTCACACTAGATCTTTCCCATTTTCTTTACTCATTCTTCCTTCCATCCATTAAATTGTGACCCTATGATTAACCCTCCCAGCCTCACCTCTCTGCTCCCACCCTCCCTGCTTTGGATTCTTACACATGTTCTACAATAATGGTCTTATACAGTATTTGTCCTTAGGGGCCTGTGTTAGTTCACTTAGCATAATGCTCTTTAGTCCCTCCCAAGCTAGGTGGTAATTTACAAAATCATTGCTCCTGCGTGCTGCATAGTATCCCATCATGAGAACGTGCCATAATTTCTCAATCCATTCAATTGTGCTTGGACATCTGGGCTGTTTCCATGTTCTTATGATGGTGAATAACACTGCTGTGAACATTGCTGGACAAGTCTCTGTTTGTGCCTCAGTTCTCATTTTCTGAGGGTATATTCCATGAAGCAGAATAAATGGGTCATGTGGAATTCCTATGTTCAGTTTTCTGAGGAAGCACCAAACTGCCTTCCAGAATGGTTATTTTCACTTTATTCGTACATGTACATGAATTTCAGCCAGGTTGATCTGGATTAGGTGCTTTTAGTGACGCTATGAACGACACCTCAGAACCCTGTCCTATTCTGTAACAATAATTTGTTACAATTCCTGACATACGTAATCCATTGCTGCAGCCACTGTATCAATCCTTCTTGCTGAGGATCTTCCTCTTTTTACTGACTCTGCACTTTTCCAAGCATTGTATCTTCTTTTAAGGAATAGTGTATCCTAACAACATGTCCAAAGTTTGTGAGATGAAGTTTTTTTCAATCCTGCCATTAAAGAATACTCTGGTTGCACTTTCTTCAAGATGTATCTGTTTGGGTTTTGGTGTTTGGTTTGGTGTTTTGTTTTGTTTTAGTGCATGGGATGTTTAGTATTCTTCTACACCACCACAGCTAAAGGTATCAGTTTGTCTTCGGTCATCCTTATTCATTGTCCAGTTCTCGGTGATTGGAAAACTCATGACTTGAATTGGGCACACCTTAATGTTTAAACTGACCTCATTGCTCTTCAGGACTTAGAAGAGGTCCCTAACAATAGATTTTCCTAATGCTATATACCTCTCTTGATTTCCTGACTTCTGGTACCAAACATTGTAGGTTCAAGGAAGATGAAATAGCTGACGATTTCAATCTTATCTCCATCTATCATGATGTTGCTTATTGTTCCAGTGGTGAGAATTTTTCTTTGTTGATAATGAAATATAATTCATATTGAAATCTGTAGCCCTTGATCTTCTGCAGCAAATGCTTCAAGGTCTCCTGACTTTTAGTAAGCAAGGTAGTGTCACCTCTATAGCACAGATTGTCTTCCTTAGTGTCACCTGTATAACACAGATTGTCTTCCTTTGTTTCTGAGGCTACATTTTTCTTCACAAAGTCCAGCTTCCCGAATTATTTGCTTGGCATGCAGATTGACTAATTATGGAAAAGAGGTATAGCCCTGATGCATATCTTTCTAGCTTTTAAACTATATAGTATTCCCTTGCTTTGTTCACACAACAGCTTCTTGATCCAAGTATAGATTTTGTATAACCATAATGAAGGGTTCTGGGATTCCCACTCTCTCAATGTTTGCCGCAGTTTGTCATGTCCACACAGTGGAATGATTTTGCATAGTCAATAAAGCAAAAATAGACGTTCTTCTGGTATTCCTTGATTTCAGCCAAGATCCTTCTGACATCAGCAATGATATCCCCGGTGCCACTCCCTAGTTTAACTCCCCTTTTTAAAATAAAAATCTATTTTCTTTTACATTGATTTTCATACAACATTCATATACATTGTGTTTCACACTATCTTTCATTCACATTGTGTCTAAACCTAGTTTGAACTTCTGGCAGTTCTCTTTCTAAGTGCTATTTATTCCTTTTTGGATAATCTTCAACAACATTTTGCTTGAGTGTAGTATTAATTATATTTGGTGGTTTCCACATTCTGTTGTATCACCTTTCTTGGGAACAGGAAAAATATGGATCTCTTCTGGTCAGTTGGCCAGGTGGGTTGTGTTCCACAGTTCCTGGCGTAGGCTGGTGAACACTTCCAGGGCTGTCTCTGTTCGTTGAAACTTGTCAATTGGTATCCTTTTGATTCCTATGCCTTATTTTTTGCCAATGCCTTGAAAGCAGCTTAAACTTCTTCCAGTACTAACAGTATCTCTTTATCATATGCTACTTTCTGAAAGACATCAGCGTTGACCAATTCTTTTTAGAACAGTGACTCTATTTCCTCAATCTTCTTTTGATGTTTCCTGGATCATTCAAGATTTTCCCATTAGCATCTCTCAGTATTGCAGCTCTGTGAAACGTTTGCTCAATCATTTAAGCTAGAAGAAAACTTCTGTTTTTCTATGTATTTTTCCATTTCTTGGATTTCAAAGCATATGCAGATAAAGTTGCTCCTGGTAATTTCCTAAGAGTAACCTTGGGGACTCACATGTGCCTCCCAATCACAGAGATTCTTTTGCTCTATCTTAGCATGCACTTTGAGGTCCCTGGCTGGTGCAAACAGTTGATGCACGTGACTGCTTCCAGAAAGGTGGAGCCACTTAGTCCACTCAGATATACATCAGAAGAAAGGTCTGGCAATCGACTCCTGAAAGTAACTGAAAATCTGCTAGCTCACAGTTCTAGTTGGAAACATGTGGTTGCCAGAACCATGGATCAGAAATGAGTCATCTCCAGTGCTATCACTAAGGAAATGGTCTTCTCAATCCTGACCTGAGATCTTCCCCAGCTGTGACCTCTGAGAGTGTGGAAGAAGAGTAGATGTAGGGATGTTCTCTAGATGAGCACTCTTTTGAACCCAAGATTACAAAACAAATAAATGAACTTTTGGTTTCTGTTAAGATTAAAAATTCAGATATTTATATTTTCCATTCAAAAGCCTAACAACCCTGGGCTAGTTTATCTGGTTCTCTGAGAAAGCAGAGTTGAAGCAAAACCTTTAGAGAATACTTTATTTTATGTATGTGGAAGGTACAAGACAGTGAAGCAGTAATGTAATAAATTAATAATGTGATAAAAATAGAAATAATTATAATATAAA
>NW_006399813.1:9175417-9178220 GCF_000299155.1 Elephantulus edwardii
TTTATTAGAAATAAAAATAAATAACATGATAAGTTACAAGGGAGAAAAAAGAGCAGGCACAAGGCAGTAGCTTGTCAAACTGGCTACAAATTTCCAGAAAACAGAGTTGCCGTTATTGCAATCAGCAACCTCATATCTGCTATACCTGTGCAAACTTAGATCCTAGAAATTAAGGGTACATTAAAAATAAGTATATTTCCAATACTTCTGATACATGCACCATCATTATTTGTTATATGTATTTGTGTATATATGTGTGTATGTCTATATGTGTGTGTGTATAAGTGTGTATTTATGTTGTTGTCATGTGCCATTGATTCATCTGGAAGTCATAGTGACACTATACATAATAGGTCTGAACCCTGACCTGTCCTGAGCCAGTCTTACTGACTCCAACACACCTACAGATACTACACCAGTTACTGTGTATCCATCTCATCTGAGGTCTTTCTTTCCTGGGCTGTCCCTCTACTGTTCCATGGATGATCTCCTTCTCCAAGGACAGGTCCCTTCTGGCCATGTGCCCAAAGTATGTGAGGCGCGGCTTCAAAATCCTAGCATCCAAGAAGAAACTGGGTTTCATGCTGTCCAAGACAGACCTGTTTGTTCTCTTGGCAGTCTGTAGTATGTTCAATACTCTTCTCAGGCACCACAACTCAAAGACATCAATACTTCTGTCATCTTTAGTCATTGTCCAGTTCTTTGATGCAGATAATTGTGAAGACTATGGCCTGAATCAGGTGCACTTTAGTCTCTGAACTGATATCATTGCTTTTTAGCACTTTGGTAAGGTCTCTGACAGCAGACTTTGCCAATGCAATGTGTCTTTTGTTTTCCTGACTGCTGGTGTCAACAGTCTTAATTGTAGAACCAACAAGCTGAAATGAAATTATTAACAACATCAATCACTTCTCTATTTATTATAATGCTGCCAATTGGCTCAGTGGTAAGAATCTCTGTCTTCTTGATGCTGAGCTCATCAAGATTATATATATTTGTTGTTGGTGTTGTTATGCGCCGAGCTGCTTGCGACTCATAGCGACCCTATGTACAACAGCCCTAAACCCTGCTCTATCATGTGCCAATTGCACTGCCTCTGACACACCCATCCTGATTACCCCAGTCACCGAATCAATCCATCTCATGGAGGGTCTTCCCCTCCTGTGCTGTCCCTCTACCCTACCAAGCATGATGTCCCTCTCCAAGGACCTGTCCCTCCTTACAACATGTCCAAAGTCTGTCAGACAAAGCCCCAGAATCCTTGCCTCCAAGGAGCAGCCTGGTTTAATCCTCTCCAGGATGAATCTGTTTGTTTTCTTGGTAGTCCATGGTACATTCAATACTCTTGTCCAGCACCACATCTCAAAGGTATCAATTCTCCTTCTATCCTTCCTAGTCATTGCCCAATTCTCTGATGCATAACAAGTGATTGCAAAGAACATAGCTTGTATCAGATGCACCTTAGTCTCCAAAGTGACACCATTGCTCTTCAGTATCCTGGAAAGGTCCCTAACAGCACACTTTCCAATCACAATACATTTTCTTTGATTTCCTGGTTACTGGTGCCAAGAGTGTTGACTGTGGAGCAAAGCAGACTAAAGTTGTTAACAACCTCAATCTCTTCACCATCCATCTTGATGTGTGTGTGTGTGTGTGTGTGTGTGTGTGTGTGTGTGTGTGTGTATCCACACACACATACATACATATACTCATTAGGTTGTGCCAAGAAATCTGGAGGACAGCTACCTGGCCAATTGACTCAAAGAGAACAATATTTATTCCCATTCCCCCCAAAAATATGATCCAACAGAATGTGGAAATTATTGAACAATATCATTAGCATCAAATGCAAACAAAACCTTGCTGAAGATTATCCAAAACCAATTAGAAAAGTACATCAACAGAAATACAACCGGAGTTTAGAAGAGATTCTGGTACTATAAATATCACTGCTAGTGTCAGATAGATCTTAGCTGAAAGCAGAAAGTATCCGAAGGATGTCTACTCTGTTTTATCAAATATACAAAGGCATTTTACTGGATTACAGCAAATTATGGCTAAAATTGAGAAGAATAGGGATCCCAGACACTTGATTATGCTCATCTGAAACCTCTGTCTAGATCAAGAAGCTGTTGTCCTAATAGAGGAAGGGAACACTGCATGGTTCTAAATCAAGAAAGATATTCATACATTGTTAATCTATATGCTGATCATATTATTCAAGAAGCTGGACTTTATGAAGAAGAATGTGATCAGGATTGAAGGAAGACTCAACAACAACCCATGTTGTACAGGTAACACAGCCTTATTCTCTGAAACAGAGGAGGGCTTGAAGTGTATCCTGCAGAAGATCAAGGACTACAGCCTTCAAAATAGATAGTATTTCAAAATCAAGAAAATAGAAGTCTTCGCTGTTGTTTCAAATGGCAACATCATGATGTTGTTGTTATGAGCCGTCGAGTCACTTGTGACTCATAGTGACCCTATTTACAACAGCCCTAAACTCTGCCCTGTCCTATGCCAATCACACTGTCTCCAATACACCTATCCCGATTACCCCAGTCACTGAATCAGTCCACCACATAGAGGGTCTTCCCCTCCTGCACTGTCCCTCCATCCTCCCAAGCATGATGTCCCTCTACAAGGACCGGTCCCTCCTTACAACATGTCCAAAGTATGTTAGATGGAGCCTCGGAATCCTTGCCTCCGAATCTGTTTGTTTTCCTAGCAGTCCATGGTACCCTCAATGCTCTTCTCCAGCACCACAGCTCAAAGGCATCAATTCTCCTTCTATCCTCCTTAG
>NW_006399813.1:9179156-9211028 GCF_000299155.1 Elephantulus edwardii
GATCTCTTCCAGTCAGTTGGCCAAGTGGTTGTTCTCCAGATTTCTTGGCACAACTTGGTTAGCACATCCAAGGCAGCACCTGTTAGCTAAAATATGTCAATTGGTATACCAGCTATTCCTGGGGCCTTATTTTTTGCTATTTCCTTCAAAGCAGCTTGAACTTCTTCCATCATTACCATAGGCTCTTGCTCATACGTTATTTCATGAAATTCTTCTGTGTCTGCCAATTGCTTTTGATACAGTGACTAAGTATATTCTTTCCATCTTCTTTTACTACTTCCTGGATCATTTAATATTCTGCCTAAAGCATCCTTGATTATAGCACCTTCAGGTTTGAGTATGTTCTTCAGTTTATTGAGCTTAAGAAATGCTGAGAGAGTTCGGCCCTTTTGATTTTCTGACTCCAAGTCCTTGCCCATGATTGATGGAGAAAAAAATTAAAGTTGTTAATGATTTCACCTTCCTCAGATCCACAATCCACACCCTTGGCACTGATAGTCAGGAAACCAAAAGATGAATTGCACTGGAAACATCAGCTGCCAGGGACTTCTCCAGAGTGCTAACGAGCAACGATGGCATTCTAAAGACTAAAATGAGCTTGTGCGAACCTATGATCTTCTCAGTTGCTTACTATACATCTGAGAGCTAGACAATGACTAAGGATAATAGACGAAGAACTGATGCCTTTGGGCTTTGGTGCTGGAGAAGAGTACTGAACATACACCATGGACTGTTAAGAGAACAAACAGGTCTGTCATGGAAGGGATGAAAGTAGGTTGTTCCTTGATTGAGTTCTGGTGGCCTGAGTCTCACATACTTTGGGCATGTTGTCAAGAGAGCCCAGTTCTTGGAGAGAGAACATCGTACTTGGACAGGTAGAAGGTCAGTATAAGATAAGAAGGCCTTAGATGAGATAGATTGACACAGTGGCTGTGGTAATGGGGTCAGGTGTGTCAGAGATGGTGGCACAGGATAGAGGAAAGTTTAGGGCTGTAGTCCATAGGGTCTCTATGAGTCATAGTCTATCCAATAGCACATAACAACAACAACTATATCATCTATCTATCTATCTATCTATCTATCTATCTATCTATCTATCTATCTAACTATCTAAATTCATTTGAATTTCATAGCAGTGCTGTTAGCAGTCCTGTTTCAAGGCAGAGAAAAAGCTATGCACAGAGACTCTTCTGAGTTGTTGAGCTAAAATTTGCATCCACAGTATTTGGATTTAGAGTTCATATACTCATTTTGACTCTTAACTTTCAGTCTAATGAAGTTCTTTCTTTTTTGATGTAGTGAATATATCCCTTGGGATGTATAAAAAGCGGCAGCCACCACGGCGTTTAGACCTTGTGAACAGCAGATCTAAACCTTGCCGTATCCTGAGCCATCCTCATGACTGTGCTCAAGCTGTCATTAGTTACTGCATCAGCCCACCTTGGTGGCCTTCCTCTCTGTCTTTCTCTCTCTCTGTCCTTCCACCTTGCCCAGTATGATGTCTTTTCCAAAGGACTTGCTTCTCTTGACAGTATGCCCAAATTATACAAGATGAAGTTTCACTATCCTTGTTTATGAGAAGTACCCAGATTGCTCTTCCTTCAAGACAGACTGTTTGTTCAGTCCTAGCTCTGGTGGCCTCATGAAAGAAGCTGCGCTGCAATCCCAAAGGTGTGTGGTTTGAATCCACCAACTGCTCTGTGGGAGGAAGATGGGTAATCTCCTGTGCAATTAACTGCCTCTGAAAACCTGCTGGAGGATCAATTATGAGTCAGTTCCAACTTGACGATAGATGGCAACAACTTCTCCAACACCACAGCTCAAAAGAATCATATCTTCTGTCATTCTTTTTCCATTGTCCAACTTTCAGATATAGAAAGCAATTGAAAAAAATCACGATTTGGATGAGGCTTAATTTGACACCCTTACTCTTTCACACTGTGGAGAGGCCTTTGATATCAGATTTCTTCAAAGCGACATGTCCTTTGATTTCTTGACTGCTGTTACCCTGAGTTCTGACTGCTGAAGTAAAATGAAATCACTGGCCATTTCAATCTTTTCTCCATCTATTGTAATGTTGCCTATGGGTCCAGCAATGAGGACTTTTGTTTGCTTGATGCTGAGATGTAATCCATATTGAAGGCTTTAGTGTTTGATCTTTATCAGTAAGTGTTGCAAGGCTTCTTTGCTCTCTGCGAGCAAGACTGTCTCATCTACGTAGTGCAGACTATTCATGAGTCTTCCTCGAACTGTGATGCAATATAGTTCTTCAAATAGTCCACCTTCTCAAATTATTTGTCAGTATACAGATGAAATAGGTTTGGAGAAAGGATACAACCCTGCTGCATACTCTTCCCGATTTTAAACTATGTAGTGTCAGCCTTGTTCTGCTTGAAAAACAGCTTCTTTGTCTAGCTCTGAGGGAGAGCATGTACTTTACATGTATAAGGCCCTGAGTTCAATATATGGTGTTTCTATTTTGTACCTGGAAACCAAAACAATCAAACTGGCTACCGTGTGGTGATTATGCATCATAGAGATTGTACAAAGCAGACTAGGACAGCTTCATCGAGGTTCTGAGGCTGTGACTTCACAGCAGCAGCCTGTCTTATCTTTGTTCTGAAGAGCACTATTGGATTTAAACTCCTGACCTTCTGCCTAGAAGCCCAAGGTTTTACCCACTTTACCACTGATAAAATGAACTGTAAAGGTAGAATTGCTATCCCAGTTTTTTGGTTAGAAGAAGGTCCTCTTAGGGGAGCTCTGGTGGCCTAGTGGCAAGGAGCTGCAACTACAATCCCAGAGGCACACGGTTCGAATCTACCAGATGCTCTGCCGGGAAAAGGAGGGACAATCTCCTCCTGTACCAGTCAGATCTGATTTGACGGTACAAACACACACACACACACACACACAGACACACACCACACAGACACACACACACACACACACAAAGAAGGTCCTCTTAGCTCTTTGAGTTTAAATTTTCCTGTCTCTTTTTTAAAGTTGGGATTTGGGTTTTTTTGTTTTTTGTTTTTTAAATAGCAGCCAAAGTAATGTACACACACACACACACACGCACGCACACACAGAGAGAGAGAGAGAAATATGGCACTTTTCTGCCTTACCTAAAACCATCAGCAGCATATTGGTTGTGCCAGGTTTAAAGTTATACAAGGGAAAGTCAATGGGCCTGTCAATAGAAACCAGGTCTCTGGGATGAGCTCTTTAGAAGATAAGAATGCTGACCTTGGCAGTCTGGGTCACATCTAAGGCTTAAGGAACTTAATAATCAGTCTCTCAGGGCACCCAGAAATATGCTGCAGAAGGTCCTGAAACATCCCTTAACAACCCTGAAGAATCCATCACCTACAGCTTGATTAACTATGATCCTGGGATTATGTTGAAGTGAAAAATTTTGAACACCTAGACAATTACATTCCATTTTTGGTGCTCTAGGTTTATTTTCATTTTCTGTAGGTAAAAAAAAATGAGGAAAGATTCTCTCTGTCTCCATTTCCAATCACCTTTTCAGTCTCCCTTTGTTTTGCTTGTTACAGCTTTGTTTGGATAAATAGATGTATTCTGGGATGTCTGAGGGAACATAAATAAGGGATGATGGATTTGACAGAGTATTCTGAAGAGTTTTTGTTCACATTGGGTTTCATAATTCTCCTCAAAATATACATGTATGTTAAAAAATACATATATGTTAATATGCCCCAATCTCCCAATCCTCCTTTGCATGTGAAGTTATTTGACAATGTGTCTAATATTTAATAAATGTTATCTAGCCTCAGTGCTGTTCCCTGGTAGCATATTACAAAGAATATCTTAAAAGGCATTAGTAATACATTCTTGACAGATGATGCTGTAACAAGCTGTTCCTAGAGAAGATTCATTATAACACAGAGATAATGCTGAAACAATGGACTTTATTCTCATCAAATGCACGTACCAGAATGAAAAACAGCTTGTGATCTGAAGGCTGATGTGTGTGTGTGTGTGTGTGTGTGTGTGTGTGTGTGTGTGTGCGTGTACATGTGTCCAGAAGACAAATGAAAATCTCAAAGCTGTATAGACTCTCCATTAAAGGAGGAGGAGGGGGAAATCAAACCTGTCTGTAAATAGAACCAAGTGCATGTAAACCTAGCCACCTGTCCAGTCAGTCACCTTTAGCAACTAAACTGCTAAGTTATCAAATTTAGAACTGGGAAAGATTTGTTGTTTCACAGATGAAGAAACAGAGTCTAGAGACTTGAATAACCCAAATAAAAGATCATGCTGTTAGTTGGAGAAAGAACTGGGATGCTATCTTTATTCCAGAACTTCTAATGGCTATTAGGTTCAGATGGCGAACCCTCAAGATGTCTAGAAGAGCACTTAGGGACTTGGCCTCTGCTGTTGTCTCTAATAGAGAAACATGTTTTTTAAAACACAGACTACTCATTTCCTTGGGTTCTGAGTTTTATGTGTGACTGTCCATTCCTGGGAAATTTCTATACCATTTACCCTTTGAAATGATGAGATATTTACTGACAGGTAAATGCTGTCTTCAGTTTCACAATAAGGGAATGTGAATCATAAAAACTGCGGATGTGATCTTGACGCTGGCTTCGAGAGAAGCTTTAAGCATATTATTAAACAGATGGCTTGTGAACATATAAGAAGGAGGCGCTTACTAGAAGCATTCATGATTTCCTAGAAGCAAGTCATACCAAACAATCTCAGGTTCTTTTGGACATCTCTACTAGCCTGGCAGACTGGGGTAGTGGTAATGGGATATTGTGTAGACCTGGAGAGCATCAGTATAGGAAGGCTGTCATAGCTGCAGCTAGTAGCTGCTGGAAAGGAGCCAGGAAAATGCAGGTTGATGAAGTGGATGAATGGGACCTTCTAAGAATCAAATCCCTATGCACATCCAAAAACTTCTCCAACAGGGTAAAAAGGGAAGCCACAGAGTGGGAAAAAAATATTTGGTAATGACATGTCTGATAAGGGACTTATATCTAGAATTTATAGAATACTCGAGTGCCACAACAAGATAAAGATAAACAACCCACTCGCAAAAATGGGCACAGGATATGAACAGACACTTCACCAAAGAAGACATTCAGATGGCCAACAAGCACACGAAGAAATGTTCAAAATCCCTACCTCTAAGAGAGATGCAAATCAAAACAACTATGAGATATCATCTCACCCCAGTAACAACAGCGAAATTGAACAGAGCAGCAAGCAATAAATACTGGTGAGGTTGTGGAGAAACATAACCCTTAGTCATTATTTGTGGGAGTGTAAAATGGTGTAACCACTATGGAAGGCTATATGGCACTTTCTCAAAAACTTGGAAATAGAAATACCATTTGACCCAGTAATGCCACTACTGGGAATATATCCTAAAGAAATCATGACTGTCGCCCAAATAGATATACGCACACCCATGTTTATTGCTGAGTTGTTCACAATAGCAAAGATATGGAAACAATGAAAGTGCCCAGCAACAAACAAATGGATAGGGAAGCTGTGGTGTATTCACACAATGGAATACTATGCAGCACTGAAAAACAAGGAAATATTATACAAAATGGGTGACCCTGGAGGACATTATGCTGAGTGAAATATCTCAGTCACAAAAGAACAAATATAGCATAAGGCCACTTTTATAAATCAGTACTGACATGGGGGTTGGAGAGAAACTAAGAAAAGAAAGGATAAATAATGTACACAATATTAGAACAGATGAGGAATAGAACTGCTTAAAAGGAATGAAAGATTAGTTCTTATTTGTATGACAACAGTCTAGAATAAGAGCTGCATAACAAAGTGGACTGGAGGCAGGGATTGTACAAAAATGAAATAATTTTTTTTCAAAGAGAAAAGTGAATGGGGGGATGGGCAGGGAGGAAAATGTGCAATAGTGAATGAATGAATTAATTAATGGAAATAAAGTTCTCTATAAATTTTCACTAAAATATAAAAAAATAAAGATACAGCTATTAACAAAATAAAAAAGAAAATGCAGGTTGTGTATGGATTTGCAATTGTCCTGGATATGCTGTTCAAAAAGAGTTGGGCTCTGGAATATCCACAAAGAAAACCTATGAGGGCTGGAAACTGTGTAAAGCAGAAACCTGTCAGAGAAAGAAAACTCAAATATTTTCCCTTAAAATGAAAGCAGGGGACTCTGGTGGTCTAGTAGTGAGTTGCAATGCTAACCCAAACATTTATGCCTCTCTGGCTGTTTGGAATTAGATTCCATCACCTTCTCTATAGGAGAAAGATGGTCAGTGTCCAACGGTGTGATTCACAGCCTCCAGAAAACCCACTGGAGGGTCAACTATGAGTCCATCCTGACTCAATAGCTTTGGGTTTGAGTTGTGAGGGTTTTTTAAGATGACAGAGCAGAGGGCTAGTGACGTTGTTCATAGGGAGTTTCAGTGCTGCGTCTTTCTTGTGGTTTGAATCCCTCAGTAGTGTTCCTGGAGAAAGATGGGCAATCTCCTGTGTGCTGCACAGTCTCAGAACCTTAACAGATGGCCAACTATGAATTGGTTCCACCTTATTGCCTATGAGTTTGAGGTTTTTTGAACTGATAGGGAATGAAAAAAAAAAAAGAATGTGAAGATTGCATCCTTTGAAAGGTACAAAACTTGTGCAACCTGGAATCACAAGGCAATCCGGCTTTCATAAAACTTGTATATGAGAAGGGATGTCGTTAGAAGCAACTTAAAGGATGTTGCCTCTCCCTGAATTGCTTCAAGTATTTATCAATGACTTGGATGAAGACATCAACTATGTTCTTATCAAATTTGTGATGGCACACAAAGCAGAAAAGGTCAGCTAATATGAAAAATGATGGAAACACTTAAAAATATTTTGCAATCTGGAAAGATGAGTTAAAACTAACAAAGTGAAATTTACAAGGACAAATGCAGTCTTTGGTTTACTGTTTTGTCATTGTGTGTGTGTGTGTGTGTATGTTTATAGCTAGATTTATTTATACTAGAGAATGGGAAAGAATTTGTCTGAATGTGGTTCATGTAAGAAATATCAAGTTGGGTCTTAGCTGCTTGCTGGTCAGAAACTCTTATAGTTCAACTTGACAGAGAGAAGTCTTTGTGCTTCATTTTTCTCTTTCAGAACAACTGGTAGATTTGAACATATGACCTTTTGGTTAGCAGTTTAGTGCATTAACCACTGTGCCACAGTTCTGACTCATATGTACAACAGAACAAAACACTATCTAGGCCTGAGCCACCCTCAACAATTGTTGCTGTTTCAGCTCGTTGTTTTAGCTTTCATATCACTTCATCTCATTAAGGATCTTTCTATTTTCTGCTGACCCTGTGCTTTACCAAGCCGGATACTCTTCTCTAAGGACTGGTCTCTCCTTAGAACATGTCCAAAATATAAAGTTTCTCATCCTTCTATGGGATAGCCTCACTCTATTTCTTCTGAAACAGCATTGTCTATTCTTCTGGCAGCCCATGGTATATTCAGTGTTGTCATGTACCATAGAGTCAGAACTGACCTGTAGCTAACCCTCCAGCAGGTTTTCAGAGAAAGTTCATTGAATGGCAGAAGCTTGCCCATCCTTCTCCTGCAGAGCTGCTGGTGAAGTCGAACCACGTGCCTTCGGGATTGCAGCACAGCTTTTTACCATACTAACTTTGTTATTAGTTGTTGTTGAGTTGGCTCCAACTCAGGGTGACCTCATGTGCAATAAAAAGAAACCCTACACGGACAGTCCTGTGCCATCTTAAGGATCATTGTTACACTTGAGGCCATTGTTGTAACTACTGTGTATTTTGAGAGCCCTTAACCCTACGGGCTCATCTTTCAGCACTGAGCTGGACAATGTCCTGTTGTGATCTGTAAGATTTCCCCCCCTATTTCCCTCTCATTGCCCTCAATTTAGTTCTAACTTCTGGAGACCTTCTTGTGGGGTCTTAAGGCTGTAAATGTCAATGAGAGGTGACCCGCCCATCTTCCTCCTGCAGAGCAGCTGGTAGAGTCCAACCAATCTCCAGTGGCCTTTGGGTGAGCAGGAAAACACTCTACAGACTGGGGCCCCGCAGTTTTCCTGTAACATCTTCATTGGCTAATTTTTTAAGAGTAGGTCTAAAAGCCTTTCTTCCTTGTCTGTCTGAGACTGGAAATAAAATTTATCTACCTGGATGACCCTGCTGAGAGCTGAATTACAATTATCACTCCAAAGATTCAAACTCATTGCCCTCGAATCGTAACTGAAGCAAAGTTGACCCTCGTCCAGTGGGTTTGCATGGGAGGAGATTGCCCATCTGTCTCGTGCATGAACATCGCGGGTTTCAGACCAGCAGAGAAACTCAGCCTGTGGGTTAGCAGTGCAATTGACTATACCCTACAAACCCACCGGCCTGCCCCAGTCCTTATTCCAGCCATACAGTCACATGCAGATCACTAGGATATGGCAAACTGACAGGCAGGTGGTGACAAGCTGCTTTATTGCTCTGTGGTGGGCTGTGGCTAGTGTGGCCCCTTTCTCCAGGCCCTCCCTCCCTCGGCATGGTCATTGGGTTTGACTCATTCCAGGCTTTGAGACCTCCAGGATGCAACTGCCCCTCCAGACAATCCAGATGCCAGAGAAATTTCTGTACTTCAAATGAAAAGAAAAATGGCCATTCCTTTGAAGTGCATGTATCAAAGCTTTAATAAGAACTAATAAAAGCACTATGCTGGGTTTACATCTCCCAAGAACATCCAGTCAAAGGCTCCCCTGGGGAAAGAACCTCTTATGTAACTAATGAGTCTTATCTCCCCCCCCCCAAATCAATCCCTAATGGAAATGGAAAGACTACAATAATGATTTCAGATTAATTGTAGTGTGTTAGTTAAAGTCAGACAAAGACAGACTTGGAAGAAGGGCCTGGTGATACATATCTGGAAATTAGTTAAGGAGAGCCTCAAGGATCACAACAATATTGTGTGATGGGCGCACATAGCAGTGCAACAAGGGTCTCCCTTATTGTACAGCACTCAACATATGTAGCAACAATGGGCTGGAATCTTCCAGCCATAATGAGGTGATGCAAGACCAAGCTGTGTTTGATTCCATTCTATACAGAGACACCATAAGTCAGACCCCACGGGACAGCAACCACAACAAATTAATTTGCTGTGGATCCACTCAGATTTGTTTGCAGGAGAGAGGCCACCAAGTAGTGACTATAAATTAGACAACAGAAATGAATAAACTCCCTGGGCCTGGGCAGGTGGACATACAATCTGATCTCCTGGTAGACTTTGCTCTTTCAAAGTTTCTAACATTTGCAAGAATGAATCTTTTCATCTGTGAAGAGTTAAAACATTCAATATGTTCCCTTTGAGCCAAGGACAGGCTACTTCTCAGAGCCCCTAGGTGTATTCACTACTAGACATTAAAACAGAGAATTAACTAGGGACATGAAGACAGAAAGGGTGTTTTCTGGATGCAGTTTGAGTCCCCAGCCCACCTGTGATGGTCAGGCAGTACACCAAGAAAATAGAGAACTTGGACAAACTGCTGCTTGTAAGCCTAGTATTGTGCTAGGAAATGAGTATTAAAACCATGAATTCCCAGATGAAGAATCCAAAAGTGAAATATATCAAGTGGTTGTCCATCCTCCCAGTTATTAACTGACCGAGCTGGACTTTGAACTCAACCCAGTGTGATCGCTGTTCCTACACTGCATTGGATGCGTATTTCTAGTCCATGAAGGGGTAGCTAATGCGATTCTTTCCAGCTTGGGGCATATGCACTCACCTGTGAAGATGTCTCAGACACCAAGCTTCCATCTGCCATTTCTGGTTTCCTGAGGAGAGAAGGAGAGGTGTGCAGCCAGGCAAAAGAGGAGTTAAAGCCAGCAGAACTCTGGGGTGGATAAGCCCTCATGGTGACAGTAGAATGTGGTCGAATGCAGCCCAGAGCTCTGGAGGAGCTTCAGGGAGGAGGTCAGAATGCAGGAGCACATGGCTGAACTGGTACCCAAAGCCATCTGGAATGACGGAGGAAGGACGCCTCCTTCCTGGTCTGAACCATTGAACCAAGCCTGCAAAGGCACAGAGACTCCTTGCCCTGGTGAGCCAGGTGCCTTAGCAGAAACTTCCTTGTGTTGAGGAAAGAGAAGAGAGTGGAATCTGGAAAGGAAGGGAAAGACTGAGCTAAGAGGGAGAGTGATGAGAAAACAATGGGAAGCCCAATGAATCTTTTAAAAATTTCTTTCCTAGGATCTATTTTTGGTCTGTGGGAAAAATTTGAAATGATCTTACATGGATTGATTTGTCTTCTTAACCACAAGTGCCTGTGAATATCACCTTAATCGGAAATAGGGTTATTGAAGGTGCAACATGAGTAGGGTAGGGTAGACATGCATGGATATGAATGGTATCCTTTAAAAAGGAGGAAAGCAGATACAGAGGATATACCTAGGAAAGAGGACATATGAAAAATGCATCCACAAATCAAGGAAAGCAGGACATTTCTGGACCTACAGGAATCTGGGAAAGACAAAGAATGATCTTCCTCTTTAGCAGACAGAGAGAGCACAGCCCTTTGAATTAGAATTCCTAGTCTGCAGAACTGTGAGACAATATGTTTCTGTTCTTATACTCCACTCACTCATGTTGGGGCATTTGTTATGGTAGCATTAGGTAACTAATACACGCTGTCATCAAGAAGCTTGTCTACGTGTCCAAAATTCACCACATGATCACCTGAGCATTTGTTTCCTCCTACCCCCACCCACCCCAGAATAAGTGCAAAGTACCTTAAGAATCATCTTTTCATGGTGGTTGCTTTTGGGTAGTGTTGTTAATGTTTCAAACCTTAGCAAATCTGTGTACAATATAAAGGAAATCTGCTGGGTCTTAAAACACCATCTTCAGAACATTTTCTATGATTCAAACTATTTTTGTAACCATCGTAGCAATCTGTCTCATCAAGGGCCTTTCTCTTTTTTTCTGACTCTGCCAAGCTTGATGTCCTTTTCAGAGACTGTCCACTTTTTGTGGAAGTTTTTTGACTCTTTGGAATTTTTTAAGTGCTTTTAAAGCCATCTGGACAGCAGGGGTACAAGGACTCAGTTCTTGAGGGGTTGGAAAGGGACTGTTTCTAAACTTTTCCAATTAACCTCCTTAATGCCTCTCCAAGTGACTAGTTGGGAGCATTGAGGCACTGAAATACTGTTTATCAGACCCAACATGAATGGAAATAATATTAAAAGGGGAGGATTTGGAGAGAGTTTCCAAGTAGGATAGGATTTTGTCAACATATGCTCCTCTGTGTCCTGTCTCCTCTCCCTATGGCAAATTCCTGTTGTTGCTGGGGGACTATGAACAGGTGTGCACACCTATCCTTGGGCAGATCTTTGTATCCAGCTACCTGAGAGTCAGCAGTGTATTTTTCTCGGGCAGATCCTATGCTGTGAGTGTGCATACACTTTTGTATGCAACCCCCAGCTTGTTCCAGGACTGTCAGATGGGTTGTAAATTAAGGGTCCATCTGCCCAGGTGGAACCATTTCTATGATAATTTGGCATTGAAACTGAAGTTGTAGTCCAGGCCTCTTGGGAGGAACACCATAGTGCCCTTCTCTCCTGGTCCTGCTCCTGGACCCCTGTAACACCAAGTCATGGGGATTTTTCCACTGCAGTCCAATCAAACTGTAAACCTTTGCTCAGCCAGACCTTAGATGGCCCTTCTCTGCGGTTGGCTACGTGTCCTACAAAAATGGTAAACTCTGCCAAGAAGAGATGCCTGCCTGCTTTCCTGGGCACAGAGGGGTTTTTTGGACAATACCCTTCCAGTGTGGGCAGACCACCAAAATTGAGGCAGTCTGCAAGGGTGTGAATATACTGACTGAGCAATGGCCCCCCTCCGACTGGTGCCTCCCTCAGCTTTCTTTCACATTTGTCATGGAGGTAGGGCACTACTCTTCACTCAAAGGCTCCTGAATGATACTCTTAAACATCTAGATTTTTACCATAGGGAGGATGCTGGAAGGAGAAGTGACTCAGGATAAAAAACCCTAACATGTGAATTTTATCCTGAGCTTGGGGACTTAGATAATCAAGTCACTTGCTCTTCATTGCTCAACATCATTATCTGCAACTCCAAGAAGATTATGGCCATTTCTTAATTCATTGAATAGACATTAGTTTGTTGTTGTTACTTGGGGCCATTGAGTCGAGGATGACTCATAGTGACCCTAGGAACAAAAGATCTGAACCCTGTTCTGTCCTGTGCCATCCTCACACTTCCTGACCACAAGAGCCCATTGTCACTGAGTCAGCCCACCTGGTTGAGGGTCTTCCTCCCCTTCGCCAACCCTCTACCCTTCCCAGCACCATTTCCTTCTCCAAGGACATTGGTTTAGTTTAATGTATAGTTTATATCTTGGAAGGAGGAGTGGCACCCACTTCCATAATAGCTTGCCTCCAGAAACCCTATGAACCTGGAGAGAGGATGAAAGGCACCCAAGTGTCGAGGTCTCTCCTTCATAGGGTCACTATGAGTCACCTGTGACTCGATGACACTTAACAACAACAACAACAACAACAACATAGTTTATATCTGTATTTATTGAACACTGGGCCAATTGGTAGCATCTGGATGGATGGTTGAAGAGATTGAGATTGTTCACAGCTTTAGCTTGCTTGGCTCCACAGTCAACACTCTTGGCACCAGTAGCCAGGAAATTAAAAGGCATATTACTATGGGAAAGTCTGCTGTTAGGGACCTCTCCAAAGTACTGAAGAGCAATGGTGTCTCTCTGGAGACTAAGGTGCATCTGATACAGGCATGGTCTTTGCAAACACTTCTTATGCATAAGAGAGTTGGACAATGACTAAGGAGGATAGAAGGAGAATTGATGCCTTTGAACTGTGGTGCTGGAGAAGAGTATTGAGGGTACCATGAACTGCTAGGAAAACAAACAGATTCATCCTGGAAAGGGTTAAACATGGCTGCTCCTTGGAGGCAAGGATTCTGAGGCTCCGTCTGACATACTTTGGACATGTTGTAAGGAGGGACCAAAGGATATCATGCTTGGTAGGGTGGAGGGACAGAGCAGGAGAGGAAGGCCCTCTATGAGATGGATTGATTCAGTGACTGGGGTAATCAGGATGGGAGTGTCAGAGACAGTGCAATTGGCACAGGACAGAGCAGAGTTTAGGGCTGTTGTACACAGGGTCGCTATGAGTCACAAGCGACTTGATGGCACATAACAACAACAGCATAGTTTATATCTTAGTACTATGCTGGGTTCTGTAGCGAATAAAAAGGGAAGGGAAAGCAACAATATTTTAAAGCATGTACTACATCCTTTCTATTCCAAAAAGGGCAAGGATCAGCAGTGTTGGCATCATCTGGAGGCCTGTTAGGAATTCAGAGACTTGGACCCACTTCTGAGGACAATTCAGGAACTAGCTTTTTAAATTCACTCATTTATACAACTTCCCACCTCTTCCCTCCCTCTTCATTCTCTTACACATGCGCTGTATCAACTTGTTAGTTGTATTACTCACGATGTCTTATTGCCCCTTATCTCTAGAATTAACTTCTCCTCATCTAATCCAATTCCAGGTTCCTTATCTGTCCATTCTTTCTGTTATCCCAACCTCCCCTGCCCCTGTTGCCCCATATTCCTCTTAAAAAACAATACCAATTACAATAGCCAAAAAAGGTTGAGATACTTAGAGATAAACGTAACTGCAGACACAAAAGACCTCTATATGTAGAAAACTATTGCAATAAATAAAGAGACTTAGACAAATGGAAGAATACATCCTGCACATGACTAGGAAGACTCAATATTGTGAAAATGACAATTCTTCCAGAAGCAATACATAGATTTAATGCAATCTCAATACAAATATTGACACCATTTTTCAAGGAGATGGAAAAGGTAATTTCCGACTTTATTCAGAAATCAAAAAGACCCAGAATAAACAGAGTCCTGCTGAAAATAAAAACAAAGTAGGAGGCATCACACACTTTGATCTCAAAAGCCACTACACAGCAATAGCAATTGGAACAGCCTGTTACTTGTACTGTGACAGACATATTGACAGTGGTATAGAGCTGGGAACTAGAAATCTACTCACCTACCTTTGGTCAACTGATTTTTTGATGAAAAGATGAAATCCATTAAGTGAGGAGAGGACAGCCTCTTCAACAACTGGCACTGAAAAAATTGGACACCCATCTGCAGAAAACGAAAACAAAATCCACATCTCACACATACATAAAAACAAACTCAAGGTGAATCTATGAATAAAGCCCCAAATGATAAGTATCATTAGTGAAAAGATAAGAATATGTTTAGAAGCCTTAATCTATGGCATGAACAACAGACTTTCAAATATAATCAAGAATCTGCCTTCATGAGATGATAAAATAGATGAATGGAACCTCCTAAAAATCAAATCCTGTATACAAAAAAAAAAAAAGTTCTCCAATGGGGTAAAAAGGAAGCCCACAGACTGGGAAAAGTATGTGGTAATGACATACTCAGTAGAGGACTGGTATCTAGAACCTACAATTTAACAAGATCCCCTAGGTGCTCCAAGGATTTATTAAAGTTAGAGAAATAGTGGACTGTGTGGATTATACTACCTTCCCTGCTTTATTCTCTCCTGATACACAATTCCCTTCCCTTTAATGTGTTTATGATCACAGACAAGAGAGATTTTGAAAATTACCCACTCGACAGTGATGGATGTCTTCCTCATACCATAAAGATGTAAAAGGGACACCACTGTGGAGACTCACCAGAGTAAATGATTGACCTTGCCATTCATTTATTCAAAGAGTCCTTGAGCACTTGTGCCATGTACTTTCTTAACCAGGCTGTTGTGTGGAGACAAGACTGCAGAGGGCAAGATGATAAGGAGAGGGAGCAACTGGGAGGTACATGGATTAGTGAAGGTGAAAGGTAAGAGTCACTTGGACTGAAACAAAACAGTGGAGATGGAAGAAAGTGAGCGATTGTGAGAGTAGGAACAAAGCACGTGGGGAGGATGTTTTAGAGGCATCTATTAGATCCTAAGAGGCTCTGACACACTGCTTGTTGCATTGCTAGCCAAATGATGAGTGGTTCCAGGGCACCAGCTGCTCCTTGCAAGGAGGCCATAGAGTCTTTTGTCAAAGATTTACAGCTCCCAAACTCAACAGCAGGTCATCATTGAGTCAGAACCAACTCAACAGTCTCGGAGTTTGAGGGATTTTTTTAGTTTTGTTAGGTGAAGGGAGGCTCTTTGGGTGGTATACAATGTTACATGTTCAACTATTAACTGAAAATCTGGTGGGTTGAGTGAACCCAGAGACCCACAAGAAGAAACGCCTGGCTACTTACTTGCAAAGGATCACAGCCAATTAAAACCTTTCAAGGTCACAGTCCTTTTCAGACACACATGGGATTGTTATAAATTGTAACTGGCTTGAGTCACACTAGCTCATTGAAAAGGAAAAGATGAAGGAAAGGAATCTCTGATTAGGTATTATATGTATGACAACATATTATATGTTATAAGAGGTACATTGCAGAGAGGACCAGGGGCGCAGAGGGGGGAGGGAGATAATTGTACAACAGTGAATGAATACTTAAAAACACCAAAAATGTAAACTCTGGGAAGGGGAGGGAGAGAGAGGAGGTAGAAATGTACAATAATAAAAAAAAAAAAGAAAGAAAATGAGTTAGAATCTACTCATACCTCACCCTCCTTTGTATATACGAGGCTGTAAATTGAGAGGAAGATTGTCCGTGTGGCTCCTGAGGAGCAGCTCGTAGACTTGAACCACCAGAGAAGTGCGGGATCTGGGTTAGCAGCAAAATTACCTCCAGACCATGCCACCAGAGTTCATTGGTTTGCTTGAGTTTTTAAATTTATTTTTCGGGTGAAGGAGTGAGATGAATCTTGAATGAGTACAAATTCATTAGGCAGACTTTCAAAACTCCTGGGGACCGAAAGTAACTTATGTGATAAACATGAGGGGGGCTCATGATTTTATTCTGAAACAGCCAAAAGAAAGAGAATATTCTAGAGTCCTACCTCTCCCTCATAGGCAGCTTTCCTTTCACAAGGGCAATGTCAAATCCATGGTCACATTGCTGATTCCTGAGCAAGGCTCCCCAACTTTCCTCACATTCTATATTACAGATGTCTAACCACTTGGATGAGACAAAAAGCCCCTTTCTTTGACTTCCAGTTGTTCAGCTATTGGTCCTGGATCTGCCCACACACACCTACTCTTAGAGAGTCTATTTTGGTCTTCTGAGGAGTATGTATTCAGCCCTAAACTCCAGGGCTGCCCCAGAAACCACTCAATCCAAGCAGGGAAAGAAACGTGAATATCACTAACTCAGCAGCCTGGCAGCTGCAGGCGATCCCATTACGTCAATCACCATCAACCGTTCACTCTAACCAGCGGGCTGTCATCCTCGTAGAGATTAATTGCTGAGAACCTGTTGTATGTATTAATAGATCATTTATTCAGATTGATCTTCCACTCATTGATCTTCAATATTTGCAGATGGCCAGGTAGCTATCGTTCTTGTGATCTGACTTCTGGGACCAATCTTTATTTTGAAGGACTCTCCTGGGATGTCTCTGCAGGCAGAGTAACCCCTATGCAGATTCCAAGTCCACAGATCACAGCTACAGTCAATCTCTTTCCTTCTCCAGAGAACCGGGGCAACGTGCTACTACTCCCTGCCTGTCTACAGTGTGATTTTTTAATATCTTGACTTCCAAATCTGCAGGCGAAGCATTACTGTCTGACTGTGATTTGAATCCTCACCTGAGTAGTTTTAGCACCTCCTCCCTAGGGAATTTGAGCTGTCCTCTCCTTCTCCTGCTTTTCTCTAACAGCTCTCCTGATTGGACCAGATAGACAACTTGAGGTCACACTCACCCTTCAGCTAGTTAACTCTACTCATTCTTTAGGTTTCATCATAAAACGGCACTTCTTTTGAGAGAGTTTCCCTAACTTCTCAATTTGCTTGAATCACCTCGTTGTCTGCTCCCATTTCTCTGGTTTCCCCTAACATTCATCATGACTAAGACTGAAGAAGAATAATGCCTTTGAACAGTGGTGTTGGAGAAGAGTATGTAATATCCCATGGACTACCAAAAGAACAAATAGGTATGTCTTGAAGAAGGTGCATCCAAAATACCCCTTGGAGGCAAAGATGACGAAGCTTCGCCTCACAAACTTTGGACATGTTGCTAGGAGAGGCTGTTCCTTGGAGAGGGACATCATGTTTGGAAAGGTGCAGGGTCACAAAAGAGAGGAAGACCTCTAACCAAGGAGGTTCACATAGTGGCTGCAGCAATGGGTTCAAGTATACCAGAGACTGTGAAGATATCACAGAGTTTAGATCTGTTGTTCAGAGGCTCTCTATGGGTTGTACTAAACTCAATGGCACGTAACAACCAGAGTTATTCATTTTGCAGGGTCCCAAAGTATTCCAGAGATGGTGAGGATGGTATAGAATAGGATAGGGTTCAGATCTGTTGTTCAGATGAGTCTTACTCGACTTGATGACACCTAACATCTACAACAATTTATACATTATACAGATGGCACAATCTGGCTTACTGAAAGTGAGGAGGACTTGAAGTGTTTGCTACAGAAGATCAAAGACTGACTATAACCTTCAATATAGACTATATTTCAACATCGAGAAGACAAAAAAAACACCAAAAAACAAAACCAAACCACTGGTAGGTTGGCAGACAACATTGTGATAGAATGATACAAGACTGAACTGTTGAATTACTTAATTTTAGTTGAATCTACAATCAACACCCACCCTTGGTATCAGAAGACAAGGCATCAAAAGACATATTGTGTTGGGAAAGTCAGCTGTCAGGGACATCTCCAGAGTACTGAGGAGCAATGATGCCAGATTGAAGACTAAAATGTATCTGATTCAGGCTGTGGTCTTTTCAATCACTTGTCATGCATCTGAAAGCTATACAGTGAATAAGAATGACAAAAGAAAAACTATTGCCTTTGAAGTGTGGTGTTGTAGAAAAGTATTGAATATCTCACGGACTGCCGAAAGAACAAAGAGATGTGTCTTGGAGAAGATGCAGCCAGAGTAGCCTTTAGAGTCAAGGATGACAAAGCTTTGTCTCACATACTTTGGGCATGTTGCTAGGAGAGACTATTCCTTGGAACTGGACATCAATGTGAGCTTTCATGGCCTAGTGGCAAGAAGCTGTGCTGCAATCCGAAAGGTGTGTAGTTCGAATCCACCAGATGCTCTGCTGGAAGAGGGGCAATCTCCTGTGCCTCTTGGATCCAATTTGATGGTATACTACAATAACAACAAAAAAAGGAGACAAAAGTTAATTTAAAAAAAGAGAAAGGGCTATCATCCTAGGAATAAAAGAAGGTAAATGAGAGAGAGGAAGACCCTCAGTGAGATGGATCGAGACAGGGTTGCAGCAAAGAGCTCAAGTATTTCAGAGATATTGAGGATGACACAGGATAAGGCAGGATTCAGATCTGTTGATCACAGGGTCACTATGAGTCATACTCTCCTCGATGGCACATAATAATAACAATTTATTCACCATCCACATATATCCAGCAACAACCGTAGTGTCAGTCTACATAATGCACAACCCTATCCTTGAATGGAAATGGGATAGTTTTAGAATAATAAAATCATCCTCTTTCATTAAACAGTGTTATTTCAATTTTGCAGTTAGGAATTAGAAGAAGAAATCTTTGCTCCTCAAAAAACCAAACAAAAAAGCCCCCTCTTGCAACAAAACAATCTCATGGAGAGGTCATTTAATTTCTCACATATTAACAAAAACAACTTAGTGTAAGGGCTTTCCACCTTGCTACTGTTGTGTGTCCTTAATAGTCTCAGAAGCTTCTGGAGAGGAATGCATTACCCATCTGTGTGTCCCAGCTTCAAGCCCACTGCCTGGCATGTCTTCAACTTCTTCTGAGCCAACATTGATTGAGAATTTACACTATACTGTGCTAAGTGCTATACATCCATTAACTCATTACACTTTCGCCATGAAGTAACAATTATTGTCTGGCTTTCATATACTGACACTCCGTGCTCAGAGAGCTGGAGATACTATTCCAGGGGTTAAACTAAGATGCAATGTAAAATACCTTGGATTTCCACACCCATGCTTTTAACCACTGTTCCAAGCTGCCTTTTCTGGTCAAGCTTGTTAAATTGAGTGGAAATTCACTATGGGTATTTGTGCTAAATCCATGATCTTCTGAGGAACTAAGGGTGTACTTCTCAGTCATGCTCTTGTGTTCAAGAGTATATAGAGCCCTCATAGTGCAGTGGTTAAGCACACAGCTATTCACTTGAAAGATCAGTGGTTCAAACCCATTAGCTAACTTGTGGTAAAAGTATGTGTCTCTCTTGTGTCCAAGAGCATGTCTCTCTCTTCTTTGTTGAGAACAGGGTCTCTGTGTGGGCTATCTTTATCTCCCACAGTCCAGAGTCATCTTCATAAAAGACTCTCAATAAATGCTTATTTCTACTTTGATGCAGTTAGTGAACTTAGCTGCTAATCAAAATGCTGGAGGTTCAAGTTCACCCAGCGATGCCACAAAAAAAAGGCTTGTGATCTTCTTCCAAAATACTAGCAGCCAGTGAAAACCGATGGAACCCAGTACCATTTTGACACACACAAGTCACTGTAGGTCAGAATCGAACCATTGGCAAGTAGATTATTATTATTTTTTCCCCTTTAGTCCTTAGCCATTTTTCTGAGCCTACTTTAAAGACAGAGTCCCAGGTGCCTCTAAAAGTGTCAGGATCAACTCAGGTGTAGCTCTTACAACTCCTGGTGAGCAGAGGCTGAGACTTGCCTCTGCCGCTTCTGCAAATCCATCTCAACAGCTGCTTCTGGATAGTGAGATCCATTTGGATGCAAGTAAATATATCTTTATTTGCTATTTTATTCATTATTTTGTCCTTCTTTTGTTCATCCTGACATTTTGTTCAGGATAGGCTTCCGGGGCGGAGGGAGGGGGGGGAAACAACAAAATAAAACACACAGAAGACAAAGAAAATAAACTTGTCTTCTTTTTTGCATGCATTTGGCACCGATGAGGATCCCTGTCAATGATAGCTCTTGGTTGGATTATTTCTACCTACTGCTTTGCTGACCTCAACAATAACAACAACTCACTACAGCTCAAGGGAATGGCTGTGCATTAAGGGCACATCTCCTTCAGCTTGTAGATCATAAGACTTCCTCCTCTCCCTGGGGTGGATGGGATCCAGATTACATAGCAGATTAAAAGGAGTTTCAGGTATTGTGTTGGAGCCATGCTTGGCTTCTTTTCAGGGGAGAAGCAGTATTTCCAGCTCCTTTTGGAGTAATCCTGATTGAATCTTCAGCTATCCAGGGTAGTAGGAGAAGAGGCTCCCATCCAACTCAGTACAGGTTCCAGTGAGATGGGAATGCAAGTTTTCCAGCTCAGCTCCTGCTGCTGGCAGGAGCTCCCTGGGCATGGTGAGTACAGAGTGGATTTAAGAAAGGCATATTCTAGTCACCCCCAAGTTCATTTCCACTTGAGGCTGCAGGCCAAGGGGAAGCTCTGTCTCTTCCGATTTGGTCTGAATTGAGGCCATCCATCCTGAGCGAGCTGTGTTCGTGGGCCTTTTCTTGCTGATGTCAAAAGTCTGACTGTGGACTTCAGGAAGGCTGGAGGGCTGTCTTGCCTGCTAACGCTGATTTTATGATATGCTAAACATAACACTCAATAGCTATTACTTCCACTGTCAGAGGAACAACTTCAGCCATCTATCTTCCTCCTCAGACTATATTACGTTTCTCTCTACAAATGACAACGCATTATAATATCTTTTATTATAATATTACTTATTTATCGCCAAAAGGTTTTCCAGCATTAAGGCTGAGGGCTCTCATCCTTTATCTCCTTTTTGGTTTGTTTGTTATGAATGTCACATTTTATTTATCAAGATGGGCTCTGGGTTCCCGTTCAGAATTTGTGGAGACTGACTCTTGTGATGTGCTTCTTATGCAAACCTGGGCTTTTATCTCATTAGATTTCTCAGCACGTAATGAGGACGGAATGGACAAGATGTTTTGCTTCCTGGTTTTGTCAACGCATCCAAAAGAGAAAGCCACGATTTAGGATAATGGGGTTTGCATTTAGGAAGTGAGGACCTGGGGTCATCAGGGGCTTATTGTCCTTTCTTTTTTAGGCAGCCATGCAATCTTGGTAAGTGTCCCTTGGTTGGACAAATAAGTACCACACTTGACTGCTAAGTGAAAGTCAGCAAGTTCGAGTCCACCCAGAAGCACCTTTGGAAGACAAGCATGATGACGAGCTTTCAGTCAGCTACTGAAAACTCTGTGTAGCACAGTTCTTTCCTGACATGCATGAGCTCACCAGGAACTGGATTCCAGTCAGCAGCAACCGGCTTCCCTCCTGACCCCAGTAGCACTGAAAACTCTATTTCAATAGTATCTCGGCAGAGCAGCCCCCAGAATTCTTCTTTGTAACTTGTGCCAAAGTATAGTCATTCCATTTTAGAACTCGCTTTCTTTCCTTCTCTCCTTTTTCTTGCAAAGTAGACCCACTTGCCTAAGTTCAGTCAGAAATGTGACATTCTACTGAGATCTTATTTCCCTAAGAATGGTGCTGGAAAACTCAGTGTAGAATACTCTTTAAATGGCATATACACTTAGAGACAGCTATTTGTTTTACAAAAGACACGCTTCTTTGAAGAAGGACTCCTCCAGTTCTCTTAAGTGACTGTGTATACATCATTAATGACTAGACAGAAAAGCTTTTATTTTTTTTTTTTCCAGTTGGGAGTAGGTAGATGTGCAGGCAGAGAAGATAAAATTAAAGTGCCAGCAAGCTAATGTTTACTGAAAGTCTAACAGAATTGCTGATATGCTCCCTGTAAACTATAGAGATGTAAAGAACTTTGATATGAAAACATCAATACGCATTCGCCTCTGCTACAATAGCACAGGATCTGATTGTTCTTGAGAGTGAACCTTTGTTCTGTGTTTCTCTAGAAGAGCTCTTGGACCTCAGATCCATCCAGATTGAGTCCAGAGTCACAACTGCCCTTGGACGAGTGGGTAAGTGAAGGACGAAGGAGGTGTTCATTTTTGCTTTTGTTTTAGGGGAAAGAAGACACCCGCTTTTAAACATGTCCTAGAGTGAGACCCTTTTATTAAGACATACACAGGACAAAGACAGACAGATAAATCATTCCAGAAAGAGAGAACCCCTCTGCATGGTGCAGAAAGTATTCCACAGAATCCTGAGCACAGCTTTGCTGCAGGCGGAACTGTATGAGTGGGCAGAAGACCAAGGTTATTCAACATGAGAAAGTTTACAGGTTTGGTTTTGGATATGTGATGGTTGAAGCTCTGGCTCATGGGAATCACCAAGGTCAAGTTCCCTGTGGTTTTGGTTTGGTCTCGAGCAGTAAGTTGCCCTATGGGCTTAAGCACAGCACAGGTTGTAAGGATACTGAAGGACCTGCCTGTGTTCCTCTCTGTGACACGTGGATCTCTGTGAGTGGGAACAACACCTACCACCACCAACAGGCTTGGCGGCTTGCCACTTGACTTTGAACTGAAGTCTCCCTCAGGGAGAAAAACCACACGACTGGTACACACTGGTCAGCCGTTGTTATGTGCCATTGAGTCAGAACCAATTCACAGCTCACCATCCAAAGATTTTTAGAGGCACCGAGGAGCTTGCCCATTTTTTTTTCCATGGTGGACTGGCCAGAAATAAAATTCCCTTTTAGCTTGTGTCAAGAATTGCAGTGGGGTTTGAGCTCTGGTATAGTCAACCTTCCACAAACCAAGGTGCTTCAGATTTTAAGCTGTGATGAAACACCTTCTCTTCTTCTCTATTAACACTCCTTTTTCATTGCAAATTCAGACCCAATACTGTGTTGAGTGTATCTTGTTAGGCCTGAAAGGAAGTTACTCCTACTAAGCCCTGGTTAGCAAACAGAAACTTAATTACATTTCTATTTCCTGTCAATGCATGACTCTCCCAGCAAGGGAAGCCCAAACTAACAAACTAGGATTTACCTGCTCAGTTGACGCTCCTTTAAAATTTCCCCTTGATCCTGAATATGGAAAGGCAGTGCTCATCAACTAATCTGAAACCGGTCTAATACATCTTTTTAAATTCTGATGTCTGTCCCTAGAAAACTCTTCCTCTTTGCATTGCTCTTTGAAGCTTTTGTTTGACTTCTATACCAGAAGCTTCTATTCTTAATATCTGTCTATCCCAACCTGAGCATAGTTTGCTGCTTTTAAATTGGCCTGGACTCATGCCTGGACAATGGAACAAAATACTGGATGGTCTTGCACCATGCATGTAGTTGGTTGATGTTTTGCTAGGGATCAGAACACTAAGTCCACAAGATGTTCATTAGCTGTGTTTTAGAAGTAGAACTCAAGGCCTTCTTCGCTTGTCCTCATTTGGAAGCTCTGCTGATAACTGTTGAACGTCGTAGAAATACTTGAGCTTCTGGTGAGGAAGGGGTCCTAAGTGAGCCTCCAGTCCCTTGGCTGGGAATGCTGGTTTGTCGGGTGCTGCTGAGTTTCAATCTCATGAGACAGAGTAGAATTACTTAGTAGAGCTTTTCAGGCTCCAGTCTTCCCAGGAGCAGATTATCACTCTGTTTCTGACAATGTGGCTGGGTGAATTCAAACTCACAACCTTTTGGTTCAGATCCAAGAACTTAATTGTATTTTGAGGACTAACCCTGCCTTTCCTTGACCTGTTCCTTTGTTATCACCTTGGTTAGAGGAAATCTGTGAGGCTGATGATGATCAAAGCCTGACAAATTATTTTCTCCCGAGGATGGTTGACATTTTAATAGATCTCATGAAGAACTAAGAAAGAAATAGTCTAGATTAGGGATAAAAGCAAAGGAGCTTTGGTGGCACAATGACTAAATGCTTGACTAATGGGTGAAAGGCCAGCAGTTTGAACTCACGCAGCAGCTCCTCAAGAAAAAGACCTGTGGTGATGCTCCCCTAAAGACTATAGCCCAGGAGACCTTGGGTGGCAGCTCTCCGATGTCATGTGGAGTCACTCTTGAAAACCAACTTGATGCCACCCGACAGCAGCAAGACTGGAAGCAAAGAGAGAAGTACTCTTGGGGAAGTACTTCAACTTACATGGGATGAGAGACTTGAGTGCTTCTATGAATGAGGCTGGGTCAAAGAGGTCCAGTTGAGCAATCTTTCCTTTTGCCCCATAGTCCGAGATCCCCCTTTTCTTGGCAACATGCAGGGTGCATTGCAAAGTAAAAAAAAAAAGATAAATAAATAAACGAATGCAACTCCTGGATTGTGCACAGTGGTCTGTTTGTTGTTGTTATGTGTCATCGAGTCACCTGTGACTCATAGCGATCCTATGTACAGCAGCAGCTCTGAAGCCTGCTCTGTCCTGAGCCAGTCTCACTGGTTCTGACACATCTACCACCATTGCCCCAGTCACTGTATCAATCCATCTCATCTGGGGTCTTCCTCTGCTGCGCTGTCCGGCCACTATTCTGAGTATGATATCTTTCTCCAAGGATCAGTCCTCTCCTGGAAATGTGCCTAAATTATGTGAGACAGAGCTTCAAAATCCTAGCCTCCAAGGAGAACTTTGGTTTCACCCTCTCCAAGACAGACCCATTTGTTTTCTTGGTGGTCCATGGGATGTTCAAGACTCTTCTCCAGCACCGTGACTCAAAGGTACTGATTCTTCTGTTATTCTTAGTCATTGTCTAGCTCTCTGATACAAAGCAAGTAATTGTGAAGACCATGGTCTGGATTAGGCACATCTTAGTCTCTAGACTGACATCATTGCTTTTTAGTACTCTGGAGAGGTCCCTCATAGCAGATTTTTCCAACGCAATCCGTCCTTTGATTTCCTGACTGCTGGTGCAGAGAGTGTTAATTATGAAGCTGAGTAAACTGTAATTGTTGACAACCTCAATCTCTTCTCTATCTGTCATGGTGCTGCCAATTGGCCCAGTGGTGAAATTCTTTATTTTCTTAATGTTGAGCTTCAATCCATATGGAAGACTACAGTTCTTGACCTTCTAAAGCAAGTACTTCATGTCCTCTTCAGTTTTAGCAAGCAAGGTTGTGTCATCTGCATAACGTAAGTTGCTGATGAGTCTTCCTGAAATCCTGATGCCACCTTCCTCCTCATAAAGCCCTGCCTCCTGAATCATCTGTTCTGTGTATAGATTGAAAAGGTATGGAGACAGGACACTCCTTTCCTAATCTTGAACCATTCAGTGTTTCCCGTTTCTATTCTGAGGACTGCTTCCTGGTCCAAGTATAGGTTTCACATAAGCACAATCAGGGCTCTGGGATTCCCATTTTTCTCAAGGTGGTCCGTTTAGCTCTCACAAAATAAAACTCCATGTACTTTCAGTGGCTTTCCCCTGACAGGTGATGAGATGCTTGTAGGAGAATGTATTGGACAGCTTAGAGTTCCAGCTCTTGCTCCAATGCTTATGCCTGCCCACCGTTTTCAAAACAAACGAAAATAGTGCTGCCAAGAAATGCTATTTGATTATGTAAGATTTCAGTGCAGCACCCGCATAGACAGGAGTAGGCAGTGGGAGGAGGAGAGACTGGATGGCTTGGTGATTAGAGAGGACTTAGATGCGGTTGGAACACTTGTATTGATCTGGTCTCAGAGTCCTGGACTCTGAGTTCTTGAGCTAGTAGCCAGTCGCTGGGGACATTAGCAGGCTCTGTGAATTATTCATAGGTTAGAGGGACTCTTTTTAAAACAGTGTATGACTCTTTCTGAAACACGAAGTTTAAGATTGGTGGAGGAGAAAGGGAAAAAAAATAATCAAAGATTATAAGCCTGGAACAGAGTCCATTCTTGTAGGTTGTTTTTCCCAAATAAAAGAAACAAAACAGATGAGCTGAGATTGAAGGCTCTATGTGCAGGTGAATGAAGTTATCTTGAATTTGTTTCTTACCTTACTTTCCAGTCACCCATCCCTCCTGCCTCTTATAATTAACGTGGTTGTCTGGAGTTTATTTGTTACCTCGATCCAGCTCTGCCTTTCCTTTCTGATCTAGGAAGAAAACAGGTCTATTCATTTTGGTCACAGGGTGTGGGTTATCTCCTGTAATGATTCGTAGAGATGTGTACTCTTTCTCCCTGAGACTGCTACAGTCCGAGTGCTAGGTTGAACTCAGGAAGTCTTGGAGAAGCTAGAGTGCTAAGGACTGGCCATGATTTTAATACTAATATAACTCAGAGCTGTTGTGGACTTGGTCACAGATCACCTGTGTAAAACAAATGTCACAATAAAGCAATCACAAGGATTGTGTTTGTTTCTCAATACCGTGGACTGCCGAAAGAATGAACAAGAATGCTTTGGAGGAAGTGCACCCAGGTACACGTTAGAGGCATGGATTATGGCGCTTCGACTTGCTTACTCATGACGTGATATCAGGAGGGGTCAGTCCATGTAAAAAGACATCATGTTGGGATAGGTGGATGGTCAGGAAAAAAAAGACCCTCAAAGAAATGGATTGACACAGTGATTATAACAATGAGCTCAGCATATCAGAGATTGTGAAGATAGCACAGGAAAGGAGCAGGGTCAGAACTGTTGTTTACGTAGTTGCTCTGACTTAATGACAAATAACAACAACAGGACATTTAAAAGCTGTGTTTACCCTGTATTGTAGTCTATTAAAGGAACTGGGTGGAGCAGTCCCTAGGAATTGCAATGCTAACCTGTGCATCTCTGATCATTCAAATCACCAGCAGGTCTTCAAGAGAAAGAGGGACACTCTCCCTTGATATTTACAGTCTCAGAAACCCAAGGGAAGTTCTGAAGGAGAGAGGAGAGACGGGGGTGGGGGGTGGGGGTAGAGAGAATATATGTGTTCCCAGACACTCCAAAGGAGCAAAGAAGAAAGGTAAGGAGGTCTACTTCCATCAAGAATTACTGCCATGGGAATTTAATAGAATATTTCCATTAACTGAAATAGACTCAAAGGCAATGTTTTGTGTTTTCTGTTTTTCTCTGATTTGGTTCAATTTGTTGTTGTTATTAGGTGCCATTGTGTTAAGTACAACTCATAGCAACCTGATGTTGTTCATCTGAATCCTGTCCTATCCTGTGCCATCCTTATCATCTCTGATGCATTAGAGCCCATTGCTGCAGTCACCATGTCAATCTAGCTCGTTGGGTGAGGGAGATCTGCCTCTCTTGCTGACTTTCCACCTTTCCAAACATGACGTCTCTCTCCAAGGAATAGTCTCTCCTTGCAACATGCCTGAAGTATGAGATTAATGCTTCACCATCCTTGCCTACAAGGAACCTCTGAGTGCACCTTTTCTAAGAAATATCAATTTCTTTTTTGGTATTCCATGGGATATTCATCATTCTTATCTAACACCACAACTTAAAGCTATTAGTTCTTCTGTTACCCTTATTCATTTTCTAGCTCTTAGAAGCATAGCACGTAATTAAAAAGACCATAGTCTGACCATAGTTTGAAAAAGGTGCACCTTAGTCTTCAAACTGACATCATTGCTCTTCAGTATTTTGGAGAGGCTTTTGGTGTAAGTAGTCTAATAAAAATGATGAAAAAGACCTGAAATCCTAGGAGAATTACAAAAAAGTAGCACAAGAGTCATAAAGTGAGCACAAGCTGTTGGAAAAAATAAAATGGTGCCCGTAAGTAGGCCAAAATGTGTGATGTAGGTATGCCAAAAAGGTCAATTTGTAAAAAATAAAATAAAATGCAATGTCTGTGAAGTGCAATAAAGTGCAGTAAACTATGTAGTAAACTATGTAGTAAGATATTCCTATACTTTTATCATAGTTCATAACCTGTGGTCTGTAAAACGTTGCAATAACTTTATTTGCATAATGTTTTCTATTGACACATAGACTCATAAATCCGAGTTCTGTGAAGTTATTTGTAATCTTGGTTGATTTGGGAGACTAACCCTATAAATGTCCTACTTTCTCAGCCCCAAAGCTTATTATGAGAACAGTCCATCTAATCCTTTAAAAAAAGAACCAAAACTACAGAAATAATGATTTATTGTTTTAGGTGGAAATTTATGCAATAATTTAAGTTCCCATTTAACAATTTCTATATAAAGTGTCCAATACTCATCTGTCAGTTTGTCATATTGTGGTGGCTTGTGAGTTCCTGTGACACAGAAAGCTATGCAAATTGTATTTAAAGTACCAGCTGAGTTACCCATGATGGGCAGTTTTCAGTGGCACTTCAAGGAAGTAGAACTGGCCATCCATTCTAAAGTCATGGGTCCTTTAAAACCATGTCAATAGCAGTGGGACACTGTATAGGTATAGTATGGGATGGGATGGGATGGGACGGGATGGGATGGAATGGGACGGGATGGAATGGGATGGTGTTGGAAGGTGACCCCTTGAAGTTAGAAAGGACTCAACATATGAGTGGGAAGAGCTGCATCCTCAAAGTAGACTCTAAATGATGTGAAGGGAATAAAGCTATCAGCTGACAAATGATATTCACTTGCTAATGTTGCAGGACTCAAAATGAGGAGAAACAGCTGCAAACATCCATTAATAATGGAAACAGGAAGTATAAGAAGTATGAATCTGGAAAAATGGAAAGTTATAAAAAATTTAAAAAATTGATTTTGGGGGCATTGCTGAGCGGAAATAGCCTTGCATTAGCCATTTTAAACCAGATAAGCACATGGTCTACTATGCTGGGAATGATAAAATGAAGAGGGATGATGTAGAATTTATTATAAACCAAAAACTTTTCAAGATCTATTCTTAAGTGCAATCCTGTAAGATAATATCTACATACAAGCAAGGAAGTCCCAGTAATACAACGATTATTATTGTATATGTACCAACAATGTATGATATGCAGATGACACAACCTTGCTCAGAGAATCTGAAGAGGACCTGAAGCACTTGCTGCAGGAGATCAAGGACTGTAGTATTCAATATGAATAGAAGCTCAACATCAAGAAGGCAAAGATTGTCACCACTATGCACCAACTGGCAGAACCACGATAGATGAAGAAGGATTGAGGTTGTTAACAATTTCACCTTATTCAGTTACACAACCAACACTCTTGGCACCAGCAGTTAAGAAACAAAAAATATGAATTGCATTGGGGATGTCAGCTGTTAGGGACCTCTCCAAAGTGCTAAAGAGCAATGATATCTGTCTAAGGACTAAGGTGCACCTGATTCAGGCCATGATATTTGCAATCACTTGCTGTGTATCAGAGAGCTGGACAAGGACTAAAGATGACAAAGAAGAATCAATAACTTTGAATTGTGGTGCTGAAGAAGAGTCTTGAACATACCATGGACTGCAAAAAGAACAAACAGATATGGTTTGGAGAGGTTTCTTGCTGCAATAACTTTATTTGCATAATGTTTTCTATTGACACATAGACTCATAAATCCGAGTTCTGTGAAGTTATTTGTAATCTTGGTTGATTTGGGAGACTGACCCTATAAATGTCCTACTTTCTCAGCCTCAAAGCTTATTATGAGAACAGTCCATCTAATCCTTTAAAAAAATAAAAAAAACCAAAACCACAGAAATAATGATTTATTGTTTTAGGTGGAAATTTATGCAATAATTTAAGTTCCTATTGAGACCAAGTTTCTCTTTGGAGACAAGGATTTTAAGCTCTGTCTCACATACTCAGGGCATGTGGCCAGGAAGAACTAGTCCTTGCAGAAGGACATCATGCTCAGAAGGGTGGAGGGACAGTCAAAGAGAAAAAAAAACCCAGATGAGATGGATTGACACAGTAACTGTGGTAAAGTGAGTAGGTGTGTTGGAGTCAGTGAGACTTGCTCAGGACAGGGCAGAGTTCAGAGCTTTTGAACAGGGTCACTATGATTTGCTGGCAAATCCAGGGCACATAATAATACCAACAACGGTATGCACCAACTAAAGCCAAAGATGAAGATACTGAGATTTCTACAAGTTTCTGCAGTCTGAAATGGATCATTCAAGTAAAATGTGTTAATAATAACTGGTGATTTTAATATAAAAGTTGGAAATGAAGGCTTAGTTATTAGAAAACCATGGCCTCAGTGATGCAAATGGGGTGAGAGAGCACAGAATAGAAGTTTTTTACAATCAATGACTTATTAATTGCAAAGATTAGAAGACCCCCCCCCAAATAAGCATCAATGGCACTTGTTGACTTGGCCTTTTTAGAATGTACAGGAATCATGTTGACTATATTTAAGGAAAGAGATGATGAAGAAGCTTAATATTATAATTTAGAATAAGGCCAAAGACCAATTGTGAAACAGATCAAGAAATGCTCATACAAAGAAAAAAGAAATTATTTATACACAAGTTCCATACAAAGCAGAAGGAAAAAAAATGTCCACAAAGGCTAAAAGATATGTTACCTAAATCTATATATAAACCTTTTCAAGAATATATTTAATGCATTGAACCCTAATGACTAAAGATCATATGAGTTGTGGGAGCACATCAAGGACATTATACAGGATGAAAGCAAAAGACCATTTCAAAAAGACCAAAGAAAGAAAAGACCAAACGGATGTGAGAAGAGACTGAAAAACTTGTTCTTGAATACAGAGAGACTGGCTCTAAAGAGAAAGGAAGAAATAATGAAATAAGAAAGTTGAACAGAATATTTCAAAGGCTACCTTGAGAAGACAAAACAAAGTGTCATGATGAAATATAGAAAGCCCTGGAGTTAGAAAAACAAAAGCGAAGAATACACTGCACATTTCTCCAACTCGAAGAGCTAAAGATATTCAAGCCTTGAGTTGTGATACGGAAAGATTTTATAGGCAAAATATTGAATGATAGAGGAAACGGAAGAAAAAAGGAATACATAGTTACTGTACCAAAACCAATTAGCCAATATTCAGTCATTTGAAGAGATAGCTTATGATCAAGAACAAATGGTACTGAAGGAAGAAGTTCAGGCTGCATTGAAAGCATTAGGGGAAAAGAAACCAAACATAACCAGTTTGAGGAATTGAGGGAAGGTCAGCTGAAGTGTTTCAACGAACAGATACAGCCCTAGACATTTTGACATCTATGTTGGAAGAGTTCTAAGACAGTCAGCCGAATAACCAACTGAAACAGTTACATTATTTGTGCCCATTCTAGAAAAAAATGATCTAATGTATTTTGGAAACTAGTAAACATTTTAATTAATATCACGAACAAGTAAATCTTGCTGACAGGTATTTTTTAAAAGCTGGGATAAAACCCTAAAAAGACAGCTTGCACAGTACATTGAACTACCAAAATTCAAGCTAGGTAAGAGGACATCTACAAGGGATATCATTTGCTGATATCTGTTGGATTTTGGATGAAAGCAGAATATCAGAAAAAAATGTTTGTGTTTTATTCAAACATGTTCAACAATGTTAATTATAATAAATTATAGAGAACATTGAGAAGAATGGGAATTTCAGAACACTTAATTGTGCTCATGCAGAAACTACATGGACCAAGAAACGGTCATTAAAACAAAACAAAGAAATATTGCTTTATTTAAGCACAGGTAAGGTGTGTGTCAGAGCCAAAACCTTTCACAATACCTATACAATCTGTATGTTATTCTTGTTGTGTACCACCAATCTGGAACCAACCTATAGCTGACCTTCCAGCAGGTTTACAGAGACAGAAAATCACGTTGAAGGAGATTGTCCATCCTTTTTTCAAAAAAGGGGTTTTTTTTCTTCATTAATTTTAATGAAAGTTTACAGAGATTTTGGATTTCCATTCATTCATTGTTGCACTTTTCTCCCTGCCCACCCCTCTCACAGTTCAC
>NW_006399813.1:9211708-9219023 GCF_000299155.1 Elephantulus edwardii
CTTGCCAGCATTTGACATTTGCTGTTTTGTTAAATTTTGGTATTGTTACCGAGGTGAGATGGTATCTTATAGTTGTTTTGATTTGCATCTCTCTTAAAGCTAGGAATTTTGAACATTTCTTCGTGTGTTTGTTGGTCATCTGAATGTCTTCTTTGGTTAAGTGTCTGTTCATATCCTGTGCCCATTTTTCAATTGGTTTAGGCAGAGCAACTGGTGGATTTGAAACATGAGTGTTTAGGATTGCAGCACATTTTCTTTCCCCTAGGCAAATAGTAGGAAAAGCCTGACTATATGAAGAACAATATGACATTAGTATTAGAGGAAGATTCATTAACTATCTGTTATATACAGATGATCCAACCTTACTTGTAAAAACGGAAAAGGCTGAAAATATTGAGTGAATACAATCAAAGCTTACAGCCTTCACATAGCCTTTATGTTGGCTCCTGCCTTAACATAAAGAAAACAAAATTTTTCACAATTGGATCAATAAGCAGCATCACGGCATCTGGAGAAAAGATTGAAGTTGTCAGTAATTTCATTTTACTTGATGTACACTCATCACCTATGTAAGCAGCTGTCAAGAAATCAAAAGGAAAGGCAGAGTAATAGTGAGAATGGATCAATGGTGATTAATTTTATAAAACACAATAAATAGGAATTATCATGTGAAATATATTATGTATGAATTAGACAGAATGTATGAGTTTTACCTCCAAAACAATAAGAATTTTTTTTAAAAAATGAAGTCTTTCATAGCAAATTTTCCCAATGCAATACATAATTTGATTTTCTCCCCCAAATTTGTTGCCAAGGATCTTTTTAAAGTGCTAAATAGCAAGGATGTCACTTAAAAGATTAAGATATGCATGACCCAAACCATAATGTCTTCAATTGCTGCATATACATGTGAAAGTTGAATAATGACACTTTTGAATTGCAATGTTGAGTAAGGTTATTGATCCATCTCATTGAGGGTCTTCCTCTCCTGCGCTGTCCCTCCACTCTCCCAAACATGATGTCCCTCTCCAACGACCAGTCCCTCCTGGCAACATGTCCAAAGTATGTCAGACGAAGCTTTAGAATTCTTGACTCCAAGGAACATTCTGGCTTCACCCTCTCCAGGACAAACCTGTTTGTCCTCCTAGCAGTCCATGGTATATTCAACACTCTTCTCCAGCACCACAGATCAAAGGCATCAATTCTCTTTCTATCATCCCTATTCACTTTCCAACTCTCTGATGAATAGCACGTAATTGCAAAGACTATAGCCTGAATAAGGTGCACCTTAGTCTCCAGCCTGACATAATTGCTCTTCAGTACTCTTGAGAGGTCCTTCTCAGCTGACTTTCCCAATGCAATTCATCTCTTGATTTCCTGGCTGCTGTTACCAAGAGTGCTGACTGTGAAACCAAGTAAACTAAAACTGTTAACTATCTCAATCTCTTCACCATCCATACTGATGCTACCAATTGGCCCAGTGGTGAGAATCTTTGTTTTCCTGATGTTGAGCTTCAATCCATATAGGAGGCTGCAGCCCTTGACCTTCTGCAGCAAGCGCTTCAGGTCCTCCTCAGTTTCAGCAATCAGGGTTGTTGATGATTCTTCCACCAATCCTGATGCTACATTCCTCCTCATACAGCCCAGCATCTCGGATGATCTGTTCTGCATATGGATTGAAAAGGTATGGAGACAGAATACATCCCTGATGGGCCCCCTTCCTGATTTTGACCCATCCAGTGTCTCCCTGCGCTGTTCTGACGACTGCCTCTTGGTCCAAGTATAGGTTTCACATTAGCACAGTCAAATGTTCTGGGATACCCAACTCTTCTCAGAGTCAGCCATAGCTTGTTGTGATCCACACAGTCATATTTGTTTTAATTATCAAGAAAAGTAATCCAACAGAACGTGGAAATTATTAAACATACTTCAGAAATTATTGATACATATGAACAATATATTAGCAAAACTTTGCTGAAGATCATAAAAAAATGGCTAGAACAATTACACTGAGAGAGAAATTCCCGAAGTTCAAGGTAGGTTTAGAAGAGGCCACAGCACTGTGGATGTCATTGATAATATCAGATGGATCTTGGCTGAAAGCAGAGAGTACTAGAAGATGGTCTATCTGTGTTTTATTGACGTTGTGTTTGACTGTGAAACAAATTATAGCAAGAATGGGAATTCCAGAAGACTTAATTATGCTTATATAAAGTCTATACCTAGATGTTTGGAGGGGGGAAAAAAGCTTGCCAGAACTGCAGACTGAGTTTAGAAAAGGCTATTGTGTTAGGTATATTATAGCTAATGTGAGCTGGATCTTGGCTGAAAGCAGGGAGTACCAGAGGAATGTCTGTATTTCATTGACTATGCAAAGTATTTTTGTGTGGATCACAACAAACTGGCTGACTCTGAGAAGAATAGGAACCCCAGAAAATTTGATCATGCTTATGTGAAATCTATACTTGGATTATGAGCCAGTCATCAGAACAGAGCAAGGAAACACAACATCGTTCAAAATTGGGAAGGGTGTATGTAAGAGATGTGTCCTATCTCCATACCCTTTCAATCTATATACAGAACAGATTATCTGGGAGGTTGGGCTCTATGAGGAGAAATGTGGCATCAGGATTGGAAAAAGATGCATCAACAATCTGCACTTTGCAGATGACACAGCACTGCTTGCTGAAACTGAGAAGGACGTGAAGTGCTTGCTGCAGAAGGTCAAGGACTGCTTGAAGCTCAACATCAAGAAAACAAAGATTCTCACCACTTGGCCAACTGGCAGCATCATAATAGATGGTGAAGAGATTGAGATTGTTAACAGCTTCAGTTTGCTTGGCTTCACAATCAACACCCTTGCCACCAACAGCCAAGAAATGAAAAGATTAATTGCATTGGGAGTCCGCTGTCAGAGACTGCCAAGAGAACAAATAGATTAGTTCTAGAGATGGTGAAACAAGGCTACTCCTTGGAGGCAAGGATTCTGAAGCTTCGTCTGACATACAGCAGACATGTTGCAAGGAAGAGGGATGTCATGCTTGGGAGGGTGTAGGGACCGTGAAAGAGAGGAAGACCCTCAAAGAGATGGATTGATTTAGTGACAGAGACAATAAGACAAGATAGAGCATGGCTTAGGGATGCTATAGGGTCGCTATGAGTTGCAGGTGACTTGACTGCACATTACAACAACAACAACAAACCAACAGCACAACGACAAAAACAACATACCCAGATCAAGAAACTGTTGTTTGAGCAGAGCAAGGGAATACACATGACTTAAAATCAAGAAAGATAGACATCAGGGCTGTAGCCTTTCTCCATAGCTATTGAATCTGTATGCTGTGCAAATCATGTGAGAATCTGAATGGTATAAAGAAGAATGTGGCCTCAGGATTGGAGGACCACCAACAACCAGCATCATGTAGTTTATACTACCTTGTAACTGAGGAGGACATGAAATGCTTCCTGTAGAAGATCAAGAACTGCAGCTTATATTATGGTTTACATCTTAACATCAAGACATAGAAGTCCTCACCACTGAGCCAACAGGCAACATCATTATGTAGATATGGAAAATGTCAACACTATCATCTTCCTTGCATCCACAATCAATACCCTTGGTACTAGCAGTCAAGAAGAGATTAAGAGATGTAGAGCTTAGGGAAAACCTACTGTTAGAGACCTCTCAAAGTTCTGAAGAACAGTGATGTCAGTTTAAAGACTAAGGTGCATGTCACAGTATAGAACAAAGATGAGATCTGTTGTCATAAGTTGTACTTGAATCAAAGGCACAGAACAATGACAACAATGGGTTAGAGTCAATTACATAGCTTTTAACAACAGCAACATACAAATTGTTTTGTAATATTAATTACGTTTTCACAATATGCTTGTATTTTTTTGTGCTTTATTCAATTTATCTTCCTCTCCCCTCCTTATCTCCTCATCTTTGCTTTTGAGTGGATGTTGACTTTTGGTCTCATATTGTTACCAATCTGATCTTTTTAATCTTTTTTTTTGAGAGAAGTTAATTTTTACCCTTGTTATTGGTGTATTTCAGGGCAGTGCTGAGTTTCTGTCTTTATAACTTGTAGTTGGGCAACTTTCAGGGAAGTAAGATTGTTAGATTACAGTAATCTATCTATATGACCATCTGTCTACTACACCCTCTCCATGCCATGGCCCATGCAAGAGAGTAAATCTAGAAGGAAGAATTCTAGACTATATCTCTCTCCTTCCCTAGGTTTTATTTTCCCTAAATAACTGACTAGAGTTGAGATGTGTGAGAATGAAGCTCTCAAATTCCACAGAGTCAGTTTAGACTTTGCTATGGATGGATAAAACATGTGCCAGATTGGCTAGGCTATGATTCTCAGTATTATGTAACTATCCATCATTTGTGGTCTGATGTAAATATCCTATGTAAATCCTAATTTAATTAGACAGAATTCCAGACAGTTATTTTAATGACAGTATACAATTAATGGTATTTGTTTTATCATATGTTCAATCTATATCAACATATAAAAGCTTAAATAAGCAAGAAGAAATTAGAGGGACATTAGGGACTAATAAGAGCCAGGAATAAAGAAGAGCCTTTTGACTTCTTGTTCCTTTGCTGAAAATCTCTTAGATTCAGGGAAAATTGAGTTCAAGAAACATGGAAATTTCCAAGGGTAACCTTGTCTATAGATGTTGAATGGAAACCTTTTTGATGTGCATCATTAGATCTTTAGAAGGTTCCATGCATCCAAGACTTTCTTCTATTCTTACCACCAATCAATTGTTGTTGTTTTTGTTGATTGTCTTCAAGCCGAGCATGACTCATAGCAACCCTATGAATGAAAGGCCTGAGGCCCCTCTACAACTATCGACATTTATCAAAGTTCATAAAGTTCATATGAACCTTGATAACCAATCAATTACAGATATATGTTGTTGTTTACTGTCGAGTCGGAACTGATCCATGGCTGACCATCTAGTAGGTTTTCAGAACCAATTAATAACACAGGAGGAGATTGTCCGTGTGTGTGTGTGTGTGTGTGTGTGTGTGTGTGAACATTGCCAAATCCATCGTTGTAGATACAATGTTACGGAGAGATACTGACCAATTTTCTGCACTAATAGATCTCCCTTTGTGCCTAAACTAATCTAAATTATTTAACTAATAGCTCCAACAGAAGTAATTCTCACCAATATATATCTTAGGTAATGTTTCTAAATCATGACATCCAAAGTTTGTCCTGCTTGCATGTTCTCTAAGTGTTGCAATAGAGCAGTGGAAGACTGTTTCTTCCCTCTCTGTCAAAATTTCCAACAAAGTCTAATTCTTTTCTTCTTTTTTTTTTGCTTCAAGTAGATGGACAAGGTGGTGAGAATGAGGGGAGAGGAGGAGGACTGAAGACTGAACCAAAAGAACCACATTCACAAGAGCTCTCTAGTTGCTTCTTACAAGTCTCAACGATATGGAGACCCTTTCAAAACCATTAGTATTGTTTATTAAATATTTCCTAATATAGGATAGAATTGAATTTGCTTGCCTGAATAGAAATGAAAGTGTAACTTCCAGTAAGAGTTAAAGTGTAATTCATCATTATCTATTTACCTTTTGCCACAGCAAAAATAATGCTTCAAATAGTGATCACTCCATGAACTTGGTCACAGAATGAGGAAAATGATGAGTAGAGATTCCCTGTTAACCTGGAATGGACTTGTACAAAGACTGAGAAATAAAATGTCATTATACAAAGCTTATATATATATATGTGTGTATATATATGTATGTGTGTATATATATGTATATATATGTGTGTGTGTGTGTGTGTATAAAATGCACTATCCTTTCATGATCCAACCTTCTTTACAGTCACTGAACTAAAGTTCACTTCTTCACTAAATATATGGCGATGTGGCTCAGCCTGAGGTATAACAGCACTTCTGCAGGTCCACTTTTCTCTGATTTATTTCTTGTGGATTGGAGACATGATTCTTGCTAATTTCTTACTTCTACCAGCATATTTGGTTGTAGGTGATCTTTGAGCTGTTGCACATCATTGTAGTAGGCATCTCTTGTTTAATCTTTGTAGCGTCTTATCCTCTCTTCTTATGGTAAGATCAAGCCTTATTTCTTTTGAGACATGTTCCTCCTCTCACTACTCTTGTAATGATGATAGGCCATCAATCATGACATCCTGGTTTAAGGAACGGGATGTGAAAATTCATCCCACCACAGGCAATCAGTACAAAGGGTGAGAACATGCCTCCGGGGGTCTAATTAGAGAACTTTCCTGTGATCCTAAAGTTGGAAAAAGTGAAGTGTCTCTTTTTTCCAGGTTCTAAAGTTGGATGACTGAATGCATGGAGAGCTCCTTTTGCAGTAAAATGAAGTATTTCCCAAACTAGAAAAATACATTGTCAAATCACAGAAAAAGACATCAGTGCTAAGAAGAGAGACCTGCCAGCTTTCTGCATTAACATCTCCCTTTGTGCTTAAACTAACCTAAGTTATTGATCTCATAGCTCTAACAGAAGAAATTCTTACTAATCACTCACCAATATTGTATTCCCTTTGGGTTCATCCTGTTTCCCACATCCCTTTACACACCTCTCTGATGACAAATATACAAGTGACCCACCCCACCATTAATTTCACTGATCTTTAACCCAAAAATGTACTGCATTGAGCTGATTCTGACTCACTGATCTTGTAGGACTGAATAGACTGTCTATATGGCTTCCAAGACTGTAAATCTTTCTGAAGCAGATTGCCCTCCTTTTCTCTTGCAGAATGGCTAGTTGGTTGACTTAGAACTGTGGTGGTGGAGAAGAGTACTGGATATCCCATGGACTACCAAAAGAACAGATAGGTCTTGGAGAAGGTGCAGCCAGCATGCTCTGTGGAGGCAAAGAATGAAGCTTCTTCTCACATACTTTGGGCATGTTGCTAGAAAAGACTATTCCTTGGAGAGAGACATCATGTTTGGCAAGGTAGAGAGATAGCAAAGGGGAGGAAGACCCTCAACCTGATGGTTTGATACAGTGACTGCGGCATAGTCTTGAGTGTGTCAGAGATTGTGAGGCTGGTGCAGGATAAGGCAGGGCTCAGAATGGTTGTTCATAGGGCTTCTGTGAGTCACACTGTACGTGACAACACCTAACAACAATGACGACGATGACAACAACAACAGCCACAACAAATGTATGTTTTAGAGAACTGCTCTGAAGGATCTTCATGACTGTGACCTCTTCGAGTAGGTGGTCAAGCTGGCCATTTGATTTATCAGGATTTGAGAAAGAGTCATCAACAACCTGC
>NW_006399813.1:9219758-9231439 GCF_000299155.1 Elephantulus edwardii
AACAACAACAACAACAATTTTATATTGGTTTTGCTTATAAATTCGTATATGTGGTGTTTCACACTATACTTCATTCACATTGTTTTCATTCAATCATTCCCATTCAGTCTGTTTTAGGAAATTAATCATCATTGTACTTTGAGGTGCTTTTGAACTCAAAATCACCATCATCAAGTTGGTTTCAATTCATAGCTGCCCTTTGTTAGGTTTCTGAAACTTTTAATCTTAATTGGAGGAAATTGTCCATCTTTCTCCATTTCAGTCACTGGTAGATTCAAACCATCAGAAAGATTGTAACTTTGTGTTAACAGCTAACTTTCTAGGGACTATGCTACAAGCTCTCTCTCAACGCTAATTTGTTGCTTTTGAGTTAAAACCAGCTAAGCATTGACTCTCCAGTGGGTACTCATATGCTGTAAATTGCATGGAAGGAGATTGCTTCTCTTTTTTCCCCTTTGAGCAGCTGGTAGATTCGAACAACTTGCCTTTGGGTCAGCAGCCAACTCCTCACCAACTAGCCAATCACAAATTCCTCTAGGTGGGTTCAAGTTTCCAGCCATTGCAACTAGTTAAGGGGAGTCCTTAACCATTTGGCTGCCCAGTGACCCTGTTGCTTAGAAATAACTTCCGAAGTGACCCTGTTGCTTAGAAATAACTTCCGAGAATTTGTTTCAAAGTGGAAGAAGGGAAAACTACAGACGACAAGCAAAATGCCTCAAGGCTGGGATTGTAAAATGTCAAGAGAAAACCACGTTATACACCACCACAGCCGGAGTGCTTCTCTGTGCCTCGCACAGCGCTATTTTTACAGCTTCTCGCAAAAGCAGATGCCGCCAGTGGTGACCCCGAGTCAACAGGATGTTAAATTATATTTGAGATCTTTGGTATATTACTATTTAATTCCTTTTAAAAAATCCTGATATGACCTTTTAAAAAAATGTTTCTCACTAAAGGGTTAAAACCCATTTCTCTCCACTAGTCTTTAAGTAGCACTACTTTTCCCCACAGTGTTGAGTCATTGAAGGGCATTGTATTGTTTATCACCATAAATAATTTGCAGAATGGATATATTGGTTTTGTTTCTATGCACACTCTTTAGTATGAGATAATGTTTGTAAAAGCATTTTGTAAAACACAGATGCTAATGTTCTTTATCATCACACTCCCTGGAAGTTGTGAAGGATGCTGGTACCCACTGGCTTCTCCCAGAATCCCTAGGGGAGCCCTTCTCAAAGGTTAATGTGTGTCAAGCTGAGTAGGAAGTGTCAATTTTAGGACTCATTCTCAGACATTCCAGATGAATAGATTTGGGCTGGAACTCATAGACTTACATATCTAAATAAGAACTTTCTTTTCGGTTTTCCTCACATAAATAGTCTAATGTCTGTCATTTGGAAAATATTGCTTTATTCTGCCCTAGAGGAGTCTTGGGCAATGCAAGTGATTAAATGCTGAAATACACATTGAAAGATTGGCGGTTCTAACCTGCTCAGATGCCTATAACCTCATAAGCAATGACTGGTGATCTGCTTCTGAAATATTACAGCCTTTTTCAACGCTATGGAAGAGTTCTTCTACACACAGGGCCCAATAGCAGCTAACAAAGACGCAACAGCATGCTGTCCTTGTAGTCCAACTAGTCTAGCATATGGGTCCTTTTAACACTAGACCAAAAAAGAAATTTTCCCTCTTGTTCTGTGTCTGATGTCAAAGTCCAGACCTGAATCATTGAGCAGAGCCTGAAAGTCATAAAATAAAATGGGATCTGGTTGAGGTGACTGAAATAAGTGGAGAAAAAAAAAATAATAAAGACTTGCTAAGTCAAGTTTTAGATGGTGGTATAATTAGAATGATTATCCATTATTTATGTGGCAGACGATGTTCATGAGACACTTGATGACTCTGTGTTAATAGGTGGTGGTTTTGCTGAAGGAGAATGTGACATTGGTCTGTCCTCTCTCTTCTGCCTCCCTCACGCTGCCTTCTTCTATGGAGCCTCAGCCAGCCCTCATAGCACTTTTGGTGTGGCACCTTGTGGGAAATTGTGTATAATGCAGAAGAGCCTTTGATTCAGAAGCAGGTGATTGTCTTGCTATCTTGTACTGATAAGAGTTGCATTGCTACCAATATAAAAACATTTTTTAAAAAAATGTACATGGATGAAACAATGTATATGAATAATTGTATAAAAGTGAATGAAGGCATAAAGAATTATTTTTTAAGTGGGAAAAAGTTATATTGTTATTTCTCTACACTTACTATGTGTCAAACACTTGTACATAACTCACTAAATTCTCCTAACAGAGGTGAAAGCAGGTTGACTGACAACCTCCTCCAATGCTATTTACAGCCTCTAAAAATCCACTGGAGGGTCAGCTATGAGTCACTTCTGACTCTATGGTACATAACAACAAAGATGAGGAAAATAACATTTGAAGAGCCTCGATGACCTGTCCAGGGACACATAGCAAAAAAAGAAACAAGCGGTCCAGAGTCCCACAGTCTGACTTCCAAGGTGGTGGCATTATTTGTCAGAGCACTGGGTCCTCAGGAGCCCTCAGGGGGGACCAGAACTTCTGGACCTCTTGTGTCAGACAGTTCAGTTCCTTCGGGTTCTATTTTTGCTTTGCCTTTACTGTGGCCCACAGTGACCTTTTTCCTAGTGGGTAAGAAGTTGTGCAGCCAATACAAAGATAAGAGGTTCAAGTCCACCAGTCACTGTAAGGAAACAAGACAGGAAATCTCCTCCTATGAGATTTAAAGCTTTTGTAAGCTTGCTGGCGGGCCAAGGATGAGTCAGTTCCAACTCAATGGCAATGAGATGAGTCTTAATTTGCCTTGTTTTCTTTCTCTATGGCTCCTGCTAGGCCTGGGCTACTTGCTGAGGAGCATTTGAGGTAGAGCAGGGATCAATCTTATCCGGAAAGTTTCTGAAAGCAAACAGCACTTTGGTACACGTCATCGCTCTGAGGATAAACCCCATTAGTTTCACAATTGCTTTTGCTTTGACAAATGATTGTTTTACCTCCTTCCACCTGCATACAGCACTTCAAAAAGGCAAAGCCTCTCATGTGCAGTTGGCATGTCCTGAGAGGAAGGAGAAACACAAAGCTAAGCATGGTCTGTCAAGACAAGGGGCAATTGCGCTTGAAAAATCCTTGCTCTTCAGGGGCAGTGATATGCCGCTTTAGTGTAATGAAAGTCCTCGTGCCCAGTGTCCTCTAACAATCTGACTTTAATGGGGTTACTATAGCTGGGGTAAAGCATTTTATATGGAACCAGGTTTACATTATCCTACTCTTTAGAGATCTTGCTTGCAATGCTGTTCAAATCCTTTAATCCATAAATAGGATTCCAGACAGCACTGGGCTGCCTTCCAAAACTGTAATCTTCCAGTATATGAATTATTACCAAAAGATTAGGGTGTTTCTAGTAATAACATTTCAAATAAATCAGCTTTCATGGAGGAACAACAAACTAATATTGGAAATAACAATATAAAGACATTTATATAGCCGCTTGCTAGAATAACTTCCCTAACCAGGGGCTTCTTTTCTCATTTACATTCATTCTGTTTGGAAAGTCCTTTTTCATTCATCATCAGCTGCTGGCTTTCGCCTTAAAACATGCCACATGCTCCCAGGTCCTGGGCCTCCCCTGTCCCTCCTCGGAAGTCTATAGAAGCACCAGATTTGCTGTTTTAGGATTGTCACAGGCGGTGACTATTGTTCCAAGAACCCTTCCGCCTTTCACACTGGTTCTGGGCAAGAATATAGAAGATCTATGTAAATTTCAATCAGGAAAGTCCTTTTTAAAAGTTTTATATCAAAGATCATGAACGTGATCATGCAATAGGAGAGAGATTTTCTTGTTTGATCTTGTAGATTGCATCTTTTTGAGTGACATTAAGATTTATGCTGACAGAAGATATTTTAACCTGTATTTAGGTTCCATTGTGGTGACTCCAAGGAGCTCTAGTGGCAAAGTCTGTAGGGAGCTGTGATTCTAAACCAAAGGCAATGCCTCTCTGGTGGCTTTGAACTCCCCAGTGGCTCCTCTGGAGAAAGCTGGGTGCTCTCTTCCTGTGCAATTCACAGGCACGAAATTCCAGTGGAAGGCCAGCTAAGGGTCAGTTCTGACCTGATGGCAGTGAAGTTTCTCAGTTCTAAGTGTTGCTTCCAAGATCCCATGATGCCAAGTAAGGATATTTGGTTTTTATCTGGCTAAACGCTGGTTCTTCCAAACACCAGACACGCATACCTTAGACAATTCATTTACCCCTTTATTCCTCCACATTCTCATATGCAAAGTAGGGACGCTAACTACCTCATGGGATCTTTGAGGAGATTAAAGGTAAGAGGCTGAGCTGCAATTCCAAAGGCACAGGATTCAAATCCACCAGCTGCTCTCTGGCAGACGGGTGGACAATCTCCTCCTGTAGGATTTACTGCCTCTGAAAACTCCCTGGACAGTCAGCTATGAGTTGGTTCCTACTGGATGGCACACAACCACAACAACAAATGTAGAAGTGATCGTGTCAGCACTTCACAGACGTGAGTTCTTTCCATCTTTGCTAGTATCCATGAAACCACTTGAGTTCATGGTCAGGTAGATGAGGGTTGAGTAGGGGTGTTCCCTCTATTATGCACAGATGCTACGTTGAGAAATGCCTATACATTGGACACAGACTTGATTCAAATCCCATCCCTGTGCTTAACCTGCTATGATCTTGGATAAATTGTCACACTTTCTGAATCTCAATTTTATCATCTATTAGAAGTGTCTGGTTCCTCCCTATCTTGTAAGGTGAAAAGATAGTAAAGTCAATATACTTATATGAGGTCACACTTTAGGACACATTTCATTGTCCTAGAAATTTAATGCTAAGGTTATCTAGGATGAGAGAGAATTAATAAAGTACTTGCAAAACATCTTGAAAGTGTGTTTTGTATCTTCTTTGCTACCGTTCCTTTTTCTAACACCCCCATTCTATGAATTGGTTCCAATTGGACAGCAAAAGAGAGAGAGATAGAGAAGTAGGGTCATGCCTGATTTGCTGTTGTTGTTATGTGCCTTTAAGTCACTTACGATTCATAGCGACCCTATGTACAAGAGCCCTAAACCCTGCTCTGTCCTGTGCCAACCTCACTGCCTCTGACACACCCACTTCCATGTACCTGATTTACAGAAGTGAAAAACTGAGCCTGAGAGAGTAACTTTCCAGTTGCTTGTGACAGATAACACAAATAAAATGTGGTAAAGGTGGAAATCATCTCAAGCCCAGATCAGCAGGGCTCCTTTGCATTGAATAATTACTGTCTGTAATTCTAATCTTACCAGTGATACAAGCGGACCTGAAATCGCTCATCTGTGAACTTAGCTGGCTAGTAGAAAATTCAAGACTAGAACTCAAGTTTCCTTATTACTCTTCCCATAACTTTCTTATTCTCCCCTCAAATTTAATACAGATTGCCTTAGATAACCCTATCTCTTGTAGTGTGGTGTCAAAGATGTTTTGTTTTCATTTCTGATAGCTTTTCATCAGAGAGATGCTCCTAACATTTGCTCTAAGACTCTCTTCCTGTATGAAAAGGTTAGAATAGTTGATTTCTTTGGATCCTTCCAGCTCAAAAATTCCATTATTCCTATGACCCTCCATTCCCATAGCAGTTAATGATCTGTAAAGAAACACTTAAATGCACAGGTTTACTGCCTGCTCGCTCTGCAAGCGGGAGGAAAGCCAGCTATTATTTTTCTTCTTCAGAAAGGAGATTTGAGACCCACATTGCTTGAGCAACTCTCTCAAGGACAGAGTGGATCTGCGGTTGTGTTGGGCCTTGGGTGCTTGAGACCCACGTCTTGTTCACCTGCTAGCCTTGACCCTTAGTGGAGAGTCTGGGACACATCGAATGCTCCTTTAGAATAGGACAAGCATGAGCGTTAGGTAACAGTAGGTGGCCTGGAAGCCAGGCCGCCAAGCTCCCTGCCCAGGTGTCCCTCATTTTGTGGCCCAAGGGCTGCCCCACAGAGATTCCTTGCTGCGCTTTATTGGCTCAATAAAAACTGGCTGAAAATTATGTTTGAACCCACGAGCTTTTCTGGAGGACAATGCTATGACAGCCTGCTTCCCAAAGATGACAGCTTTGGAAACTCTGGGCAGTTCCACTCTATTCTGTGAGGTCCCTGGGAGCCAGAATGTATTGCTGGTAATGAGTTCGAGGTGACTTCATCTTTTGGGAAGAGGCCCAAGTGGCACAGTGGTTACGTGCTTGGTGCTGATTAAGCTACTGACAGGTTGGCGGTTCCAATTCACTGGCAGTTCTGTGGGGGAAAAAGAAGGTGGCAATGTGCTTCTGAAAGATCCCACTACCCATGGCAATCCAGGTCAGTTCTGACTCCTAGTGACCCTTCACTGGGTTTCTGATGCTGTGAATCTTTCTGGGAGCAGATGATCCATCTCTCTCCCACAGAACAACTGGAGGGAGGATTCACTGCTGAACTTTTGGTTAGCATTCCAACACAGTATAAAGTGTGCCATCAGGCTCCTGCAAACCCTATAGAACCGTTCTCTGTTGTTGTTATGTGCTGTCAAGTCACCTGTGACACATAGTGACCCCATGTATAATAGCTCTGAAGCCTGCCCTGTCCTGATCCTGTCTCACTGACTCTGACACACTTAACCCCTCATAACCTCAGTTACTGTATCAATCCATCTCACCCAGGGTCTTTCTCTCCTACGCTGTCCCTCCACACTTCTGAGCATGATGTCCTTCTCCAAGGACTAGTCCTTGCTGGCCACATGCCCAAAGTGTGTAAAATAGAGTTTCAAAATTCTTGCCTCCAAGAAGAAACATGGTTTCACCCTTTCCAAGACAAATCTTTTTGTTTTGGGTTTTGGGTTTTTTTTTTTTTGGTAGTCCATGGTATGTATTCTTCTCCAGCTCACAACTCAAAGGGACCAATTCTTCCGTCATCTTTAGTCTTTTTCAGGCTCTCTGATGCATAACAAGTAATAGAGAAGACTGTGGCACGGATCAGGTGCACCTTAGCCTCTAGACTGTCATCATTGCTTCTTAGTATTCTGGAGAGGTCCCTGACAGCAGATTTTTCCAATGCAATTCATCTTTTTATTTCTTGACTGCTGGTGCCAAGGGTGTTGACTGTGGAACTGAGCAAGCTCTGTAACTGTTAACAAGCTCATTCTCTTCTCCATCTGTCTTGGTGCTGCCATTTGGACCAGTGTTAAGAATCTTTGTCTTCTTGATGTTGAGCTTCAATTCATATTGAAGGCTGAAGTCCTTGATTTTCTGCAGCAAGCACTTCAGGTCCTCCTCAGTTTCAGCAAGCAAAGTTGTAACATCTGTATAGCACAAGTCGTTGATGAGTCTTCCTCCAATCCTGATGCCACATTCCTCCTCATAAAGCCCAGCCTCCTGAATGATCTGTTCTGCATATAGATTGAAAAGACCTGAAGACAGGATGCATCCCTGACACACTCCTTTCCTGATTTTGAACAAAATCATGGCAGTTCTTTACTTGGCCTAATGGTGGTTGAAGTAAATTATCAACTCCATAGAAACAAGTCACTTTCTGGCGAATCTTTGTTGGAGATTACTTTGTGGAGGATGTTCCTTCCCCACTAAGTTCCTGGTGGGCTTCAATTAATGATTATTGCATTAACAGCTGAGTGCTTAACCACTGAGCAACCAGGCCTCCTAAGGCTTTTCTTCTTGTTCTTAGGTGCTTTTGAGTCAGTTCCACCTTGGAGCAACCCTGTGTATAACAGAAGGGAATATAGCTTGGCAGGTTTTCCATAACAGCTATATTTTCTCTGGAACCTCCCAGGGGAAAATATTCACCTGTGATTTCTTCTTTGGTAAGTGTTTGCTGCTTGCTGAAAGTGAGGAGGACCTGAAGCACTTATTGTAGAGGGTCCGGGACTGCAGCCTTCAATATGGATTACATCTCAATGTCAAGAAAACAAAAATCCTCTCCACTGGACCTATTGTCAACATCAGGTTAGATGGATAAAAGACTGTAATTGCTAATCATTCCAGCTTGCTTGGCTTCACCATCAACACCCTTGGTGGCAGTAGTCAGGAGATCTGGAAATATCTGGAATCTGCTGTCAGAGATTTCTCCAAAGTCCTGAAGTGCACTTATGTCTGTCTAAAGATGAAAGTACGCCTAATTCAAGTCACAGTCTTTTTAATTGCCTGCTATGCATCTGAGAGTTGGACAATGAGTTAGGATGACAGAAGAAGAATTGATGCACTGGGGTTGTGGGGTGTGATAAGAACAAAAGATTGATAAAAGGACAAGCAGGTGTGTATCTAGATTGTGAAAAGAGCAAACAGGTATGTATTGGAGAAAGTGCAACCAGAACGTTCCTTGGAGACAAAGTTGATGAAGCTTTGTCTGTCATGTTCTGGACATGTTGTTACGAGAGGCTATTCTGAAATTGTGCAACAATGAAAGAATTTTTAAAAGAGAAAAGCGAACTTGGGGAGGAGTGGTAGGGAGGAAAATGTACAACAGTGAATGAATGGAAATCCAAATTTTCTGTAAACTTTTGTATGTTGTTGTTGTTATGTGCTGTTGAGTCACTTGTGACTCATAGCAACCCTGTGTACAAGAGCCATAAACCTTGCTCTATTCTGTGCCTAAAAGAGGCTGTTCCTTGGTAAAGAACATCAGAGATGGGAAGACAGAGGATCAGTGAAGGAGCGGAAACCCTCAGTGAGATGGATTGATACAGCATCTTTGACAATGGACTCAAATGTGTTGAGGGTGATAAAGTCGGCTCAGGGCAGGGCAGACTTCAGGCCTACTGTTCATGGAGTGACTATAAGTTGTACTCAACTCAACAGCAATTAACAGCAAGTGTTTAGTGTACTGGGTTTTCCTAAAGCAGAGTAGACCAGCAGAATCGATTTCAAAAGAAACATATCTCGTTCATCTAACTTGGTTGGGGGCAGCGGCTTTGAGTGTAAACCTGGGAGGATGAATGAGCGAATTTGCACATCCCACTCCAATCTACCTCAGCTCTTAATAGAAGGCAGCATTTGTAGATTATTAATGGGATGGGAAAGGGGTTGCCTGGAGAAGAGATGTTTGTAAAATGTCTCTTCAGATTACAAGAGCTTTGAAATGGAAAGTGTTTGCCCTCTGACTAACAGATTCCTGCACTTTACATTTTGGATTTTTAAAAGAAAGGAGGAGAGGAAAAAACCCACCACTGTGTTTTTGGAAGCTCATGTCATTTCCCCCCTCTTTCCAGCCTTCCACTTAGAGGCCCGAAAGGCAGTGATGAATGGCGAGCAGTACAAAGGAGAGCCTGCGGGCACACGTGGGCCTGGTGCTGTTTCTGTCAGAGCCACTCAAAGGGAAGACCCAACCACATGCTGCTTCCCCCTTTCTGTTCTAAACAAATGTTGTTTTTACTGATGTGGCAAAGGTCTGATTTAATTACAGGGGGAAAAGGAAGTGAATGTCCATTTTCCTGCTCCATAGCGAAACGATATTGGTTGGTTTGGATAGGATAGGGGCCAGGATTCACCAGTCTATACCATTGCTTGGTGGTACAAATTATCAAAGCTCTTGGCTGCCAACCAGAAACCAGATGGCTTGAGTCCAACCAGAGGTACCTCGGAAGAAAGGCCTGGCAAACCACTTCCAAAAACCACCCCTAGAAACTCCCAATCAACATGGTTCTACTCTGACACCCATGGGGTGGCCAGGAGTTGGAGTTGCATTGGTAGTAACTGGTTTTTAAAGGAACCTTTGCTCAAAAACTCTTATTTCCTCAGTCTCCCCATTTATCAAAATAGAAACAAAGTTTTCCTAGACTTCTCATGACAAATGAATCTGGTTTTTACAAAAGATGGGAAAGGGGGAGAGAGGCACAAGAAAGGCTGTGGAGGTGATTGGCCACGACTCCACACTAAAGAATGTACCAGTTAAATGTAAAGCTTTGTACTAGTTTGAAAGGTGAAGAAGAGCTAAGGAATTGGGAAGGATAGAGATATTTTCTTTCTTGGGGAGTTTTTGGAGATTGCCGGGTGCCAACTCTCACCACCTCCCCTTCCCAATTACATGCATAGATGGTTTTGTTTAGAGGGTATTTACAGTGATGAGGGCCTGGAAATAGAATGGAATTCATGGCCTAGAGAAGACCTTTGTCAGATCATGATTCCAAGACACTGACTTTTGCAAGCATATCTTTGCCTAGGCAGTTGAGGACAATGCACTTTTGCTGAAAGGCGCGCCATCCTTCTCCAGTCTGCAGCCTGAGGACGGTTCCACTCATTAGCGGCCAGGCCTGCTTCTCAGGGGTTGGCCTGCTCTTCTTAAGGAACTATTGTCTCTTTGCCTATTCAGCTGTCAGCTCATTTTCCATGTTGCCCTGACTTTCAGCCTGAAAAAGGCCTTTTCCCTGCTGGGCAGTGAGGCCAGTGGCATGCAAGGGGCCCCTCCTCTATGCTGCAGGGAAGGAGAAGCCGCCTCTAACACGCACGGTGATCTTAACTGGAACCTAACCCATTGCTGCTGAACTGACTGAGTCACAGGAATCCTGTGGAACAGAGTAGAAACACCCCATAGACTTTCCAAGACAGTAATATTTGTGGGAGCAAACTCCTACAACTTTCTCTCTCTTAACAGATGGTGGGCTCGAACAGTTGACCTTTAAGTTAACAAAGAAGCTCTTAACTACTGTATCATGAGGACTCCTTGTAACTGAGTGTGAAACAAAGCGGCGGGGGTATGGGGGGAGAAAATCTCCAATCCAGTGCTATTAAGTCAAATGCACCATTGTGTTTCTGAGTGTGTAAATCTTTATGGGAGAAAGATGTGTATCTTTCTCCACAGAACAGTGGGTGGATTTGAACTGTTTGATTAAGCCCTGTTTGATTAATATAATTAATTATCTCCTCAGGGCTTAAATGACTCTCAATCCATTGCCATTGAGTCAGGAATGACTCATATCTGATCCTCTAATTTGTTTCTAGTCCATAAATCACATGGAGGAGATTGCTCTTCTTTCTCCCTTAGAACCACTGATGGAATTGAACCAGCAGCCACTTTTGGATTGACATTGCACCTCCCTGCAGATGAGGCCGCTAGTGCTCCCTATGGCCTTAACCCAGTGAAAATAAGGTGATGTGAAGATAAGAAAGTCCATGCTTGCATAAGGCATTGGGCTGCTATCTGAAAGGTCAGCGGTTCAAGTCCACTAGTTAATATTTGGGCAATATCTTTCTGTATATATTTCTAACCTTAGAATCAACTCAATCACAGTGGGATTTTTATTTATAAAATCTCTAAAGATGTTGTTGTTGTTGAGTGCTGTCGAGTTGGAACCACCTCCCTAGTTGGTTTCCAAACCCTTCAGCAGGTTTTCAGAAGCAGTTAAATTGTAGGGGGGGAGATGGTCCATCCTTCTCCAATGGATCAGCTGGTGGATTTGAACAGCATGCATTTGGGATTGCAATGCAGGTTCTTACCACTAGGACACCAGAGTTTCCTCTAAAGACAGATTGCTAAGAAAACAAACAGATTCATCCTGGAAAGGGTTAAACCAGGTGGCTCCTTGGAGGCAAGGATTCTGAGGCTCCGTCTGACATACTTTGGACATGTTGTAAGGAGCGACTGGTCCTTGGAGAGGGACATCATGCTTGGGA
>NW_006399813.1:9233824-9237124 GCF_000299155.1 Elephantulus edwardii
ACCGAGTCCATGTTTTCTAGCTACTGAATCTGGACCGTGTACCCAATTTTATAAATGAGGCAAAACCCCAACAACATCTTGCAATGCAGCCTGGGGAAAGCACTAGGACTAGAAGCCCTGATGTTTAGGTTTTGGTTTAACTTTTACCTTCTCTCATTGCTGTAGTGTCAGAGCCAACTCATAGCTCACCCTCCAGTAGGCTTCCAGAGGCTATAAATCTCACAGGAGGAGAATGTGCATCTTTCTCCCATGGAACCACTGGCAGAGTTAACAAATTAGTTTACCTGAATTGAGTGTGTTGTAAGGCTAGTGAATCCCTTGACTGGACGATGAGACGAGTGGACTTTCTGTTTCTGTTTTAAAACAGATCTACTTCTAATTGTATGCAAGCCAATAAAAAAAATGGAAGGAAGCCCCACAATAACAATAAACCCTACCAGATCTATTCAGAAACATACAGTCTTTGATGACACTCCAAATAGTCTACTTCTTTCTTATTGTTGTTGAATCAGACCAACCCATAGCTGACTCTCTGTGTTGGGTTTCCAAAGCCCACAAGGAGTTTGCCCATAATTCTCCCTGGGAGCTACTAGTTGATTTGAACCCCGGGAGGACTGAGACTGCTGGGTTCACAGTGCACCTTCTATGGATGACATCACAAGCCACTTGATGGCACAAATATAAGGTGGCAGCCTTATATTTGGAGAAATTGTCAAATTCTTGAGATTTATCAGAGACTGAAAAAGTCATTACCGTGTGCCTTTTGGATTCCACTTTTGATTTCAAGAGTGTAGCAAGAGAATAGTACAATTCTTTATTAATGGGAGTTTCAGTTTTAACTTTTAAGAAACTATTTTTAAAAATTATAAATGACACCACCAGTATCAGTTCTACGCTTGACACCTTCGGTGTGGATTCTGCTTGGGAGATTCCAGGCAGAATAGGCAAACTCGAACTGAACAACAGCCATCTCAGAGTTGTTGGTGATGGGGGAAGGCAGGAGTCCTGGCTAAGAAAAGATATAAAGGTGAAAAGTTCATAAGGCATTAGAGGCAGACAAAAGACTGAATACCATAGATCCATTAAAGGGAAAAGAAGAGGGAATTTTTTAAATCACTCACGGGGCTAATTTGCCTGCAGATTTGCTTTTTGAACTCCCTGGAGAGCTAAGTTCACCCTCCACTTGGGGATGTGGTGTGTCTGTTGTATTCCCCCGTCTTATCAAGTTCCTGTCATGCAACCTCTCCTTTCCCCTCTATTTCATTCTTCAGTATGACCTTCCACCTTCAGCCTCCAATAATCAAACCTTAATATGCCAGGTGACTTGCTCCCCGTTCAACATAATTGAGTCTTCACATTCACTTGAAACTTGGACCCCTTTGGAGGCAGTCAAGCTTGGTAATTAAAATGTCCCCTTCATCCTTAATTGCTTCATTTAGCATTGAGTGCAATGGCTTAGGAGTCGCCTGTGCCCTCTGCAGTGATCCGGTGCGCCCTGCATAAATGACAGGTGGCACCTGTCACCCCAGGCTCACGCGTATCTGTCTGTTTAGGACCGGGCATCGTCACATCGTGGCCATTCTTTGGAACAGGAGAGGCTTTCCTTCCTCACTTAGAAAATTTAGTTTTAACTTTTTCTGCCTTCTTGACTAGTGAGTTCAGTCCTGTCCCACCAAGACATATAGCAAGGACATTGTATCTTTAGCTAATCTTCTCACCAGCCACACATACCTCACCTGAGTCAGATGCATGAGGTAGGAAGAAAGTCTGGTCTGAGAAGGAAAAGGTCAGAGTTTTGAGTCTTAGCTTTTGCCAGTTCCTGCCGGTAACACCAGGCAAGTCCCTCGACTGAACTCTTGCCAATCTCACTTTTCTCAGTTGAAAGTGGCGTGGTGACGTCCATTATGGTGAACATTGGATGAGGCAAGTAGAGGCGGTTTGGTGATTTCAGAAATGACAATTGTGGCACAGAAGTCATCTGATAGCACACGTGTGACTCATACCCTCTAAGCCTGGCCATGAAGAGGGATGATAACAGGATACCAAGGGCAGAATATGCCTATGACAGGAAGCGATGAAGATGGTTAGGGTGGGAAATGAGGCTGTGGGAAGACTCGAGGTCTTCTTGTATCATTCTCTTCTCTCCTCCATACTCCTCATTTCAATTGGAAGCGTGGTTGTGTGATGGTGGTAGGTACCATCAAACCAGATGAAGCACAATAATAGCATAGATGCCTTGTTCTGGAGAGGTGGCTGGCTCTTGAAAGGAAATGGAAATGTGGATGGTTACATTTATTGAAATGCTTTATAATTACCACTGTTATAAAATAGGACTGACATGGAGGTTGGGAGGAATCTAAGAAAAGGGGATAAAGAGTGAATACTGCATTGGAGCAGATGAAAGAAGGAACTGTTTAAAAGGAATATATAATTAGACATTTTATGTATGACAACTGCCTAGAATAAGAGGGACGTTGCGAAGAGGACTGGGGGAGGGGAAAGAAGGTAATTGTGCAACAATGAATAAAAATTAAAAAAAAATTTGAACTGGGATGGGAAAGGGGGTAACAATGGATAAATGAAAATCTAACATTTCTGTAAACTCAAAATCACAAAAGAAAAAATGGAAAAAAATAATAAACATGTTTCTATTGGAGAAAAAAAGGAATGATTTGTGTTAAGTTGCTTATTCCAGCAAATCAGTCTCAAGTATTCTTTGGAAGTTGAGAAAAATCACAAATACTAAGGCTTTACTCTTCCCTACTGAAAGTAAAAGAAAACAAACAACCTGTAAACATTTTCCCATATCCAACCAGATGTTTTCAGTTAGTTGAATGCTTTGAGTCCAGACTTCGTTACCTTCCTTCTAACCCTCAGAAAGTTTCTGCGAGGGGTTGCTCAGAGAAAGGTTGGGTGAATTCAGCACTTGGTCTGTGGAGAAAGTGAAGGTAGTGTCAACCATGAAGACACAGCCTCAGAAGCTTTACTCTGTACTGTAGGTGAGGAGGAGTTGAAATCAACTTGATGTCACTGGGTTAATTTTAGGGATTAGTGTATGCTGCATGTGCACACTCATTTCCGTGCCCTCATGTGCACTTTGAAGTGGATAAGGCATCAGAAGAGCTAAATCCACCCAATTTTAGATGAAGATTAGAAGGTGTCAGGTAGTGACAACTCAGAGAACAAGCATTTTAAACTCTATAGGGATATTGTAGCTGATGTTAGATGGATCTTGGCTGAAAGCAGGGAATACCAGAAGAATGTCTATCTGTGTTTCATTGATTATGCAAAAGCGTTTGA
>NW_006399813.1:9238273-9242602 GCF_000299155.1 Elephantulus edwardii
AAAAATAAACAACCTAAATTAAAAAAAATAAAAAAAAATATACTATTTCCACCTAAATAATAGATTTATCAACTTTTATTAAATTTTAATTTTATTGAGTGATTTTACAGTTTGTAAATTCGACCCATAATGAATAATGCAGGGGCTAAGATGCTACTGTCTCCCTGCACAATAAAATAAATCACATAATCAAGTTTTACTGCAATAAAAAGTTTACTGGAGAGGTGAACAGCTTGCCCAGTGATGATTAGCATCACATGGGGCTTTAGCGGATACTTGCAATATTTAAGCTCAACCTATACGTGTATGTACATTGTTCACAGTTGTGTTATTTAAAAGTCAACTATAAATATTATTGTTGTTGTTGAATATTATCAAATTGAAACCTACCCTTAGCTGACCCTCCAGTGGGTTTTCAGAGGCAGTTAATTGCACAGGAGGAGACTGTCCATCCTTCTCCCGTGCAGCAGCCAGTGGATTCAAACTGTGTACCTTCATGGCTGCAGCACAGCTTCTTCTTCTTCTTCTTCTTTTTTTTTCATAGTTATTTTTTTCATTTTTTTGTTTACTTGTCATTCATTTTAATGAAAATTTACAGAGACTTTGGATTTTCACTCATTCATTGTTGCACTTTCTCCCTGCCCACCTCTCCTCCCAAGTTTCACTCTTCTCTTTGAAAAGTAAAAGAAACATTCTTTCATTGTTGTACAATCTCTCCCCTCAAGACCACTCCACTGTGCAGCCTTTGTTCTGGACTCCTGTCATGACAGTTAAACTTAATCACATATCCCTTTTAAACAGTTCTCTCCCTCGTCTCTTTCAATGCAGTATACATTACTTATCCCCTCTTTCTCAGTGTCACCCCAACCCCAATGTCAGTCCCATTTTACAACAGTGGCACTATGCAGTGTTTGTCCTTTTGTGACTGAGATATTTCACTCAGCATAATGTCCTCCAGGGTCACTCATTTTGAATAATATTGCATGCATTCCTTGTTTTTAAATGCAGCATAGTATTCCATTGTGTGACTGTACCACCCATCAGAACTCTCTAACTGCACATGCAACATGTCATATTTGGGACGTTCACATGGGACAATTGTTTGTGGCTCCCTTGGAATTTGAATTTAGCTTAGTGTTCTTTATGTCACCTAGAAATTCTATGTGGAGTTGAGTGGTAGGCAATATCAGCATCTCTCTCGGATATAAAGGACTCACAGAATTATTATTTTTTCCAAGTTTACTCCATACCTGTCAACCAGAAACTAGATGGAGGGAAAGTTCAAGGATGTGTAGCGAATCAAGGGTCTGAAAATGATGTACAAACATTCTTCTCTATATGATACAACAGTAGCCTGCTGAGAAAACTACCTACTTACTCAATATAGGGTCATTCAACCATCTACTTTTATTATCCTTTCATTTGAAAGCACTTAATTGAGCAAAATATGTGTCCCAGATACTGTGTTGGGTTTGAGTAACAAATGAAAGCAATTGTAATATAACATGAGCTGGACTAGATTGCAAAGAAAAAGGAGAGAATTTAGCCAAGAAAAGGAAAGAATTAGAATAAGTCTTCTTCCTAAATATTGCATGTTTATATTTTATTTTTCTGAATGCCTGTTATTTATTCACATAAATTTTTTTTCACATTTGTTCATTCATTTTCTATATAGTCTCAAATGACTGTCCTCCTATCTAAAATAATATAGGTTTTTTACCCCCAACATCCACCCATAGTATTGGCTAGTATTTCTATGCAACTTTGGTTAAGTCTTTAGAGAGAATCTGACTGACCTAACTTTTCTTTTAGAGCTTTACCAGTCAGAAGAGACCTACCAGGCATTCGTTCATGGCCCTTTTAGGAGTGTCCACCCATGGTTCCAGGAGCTATGGCTGAATGGGGCAACGGGAAAAGGGAGCTGTAAAATGATCTAGTCCATTCTGCCCTTGCCCTGCTTCCCATGCATGTAGCCTCGAAGAGTATCCCTGTCTAAATAAACAATTATTGTTAAAACTTTGTGCTTGTGCTTAAAAGTATAAGGACCCCTGGTGCTGCATTGGTTATTTATTTGGGTACTAACTGAATGGTCAGTAGTTCTAATCCACTGGTAATTCTGTGTGAAAAAGTTACAGTTCTCTGCTTGAGGACAGTGGGTTTAGGATATAGACTTTGGAGTTGGACAGATTAGGCTTGACTCTTGGTTCTATTATTTAGGTTTTACGAAATAAAGCCATATACACCTTAATTAAGCCTTCATGCCCTCAATCATAAAATGAAGATAATGTTAGCGACACATTTTTATAGAGTTGTTGGAATAAAGAATATACATAGAGCTCAAGTAGGAGCATGCACACTATTAGACTGGGAAGAGCGGCAGAAAAAGCTCACCTTAAATTGTCCTGAATGCCCTTCAGATGAGGATATTGTACTTTGTTGACACAGAGTGGAGGTTTTTGTATTGTTTGGTTTTGGGTTTTCCCCCCACCACTATGGTTGGGGTTTTTTTTAGGGAAGTCAAAGGCAATAATTCAGGTTGGCAGCAGTATATAGTTACTTAATAAGGGACAATTTCCAAAATTTGCCTGCAGGAATATCAGCCTTCATTCTCACAGCTTTAGGCCAGTGCTACAAAACCATTAGTCCTGCCAATTATGATGTCTCCCACCCCACACACTCCAGTCCTCAAACAAACTCGAACAAGCGTTCCTAGCTCTGGTTCCACGGCATAGAAGTCTCCAGGCCAGTTCTGTCTCACATCAGGTCTCTGGTTCTCTATTGCAGCTGCTGCTCCTATAAACCTCGATCTGAATGGCTCAGCAATCTTTGACCTTGAAGGCTTCATACTCTGCATTCTCTGCTGCTTCTTTGCTGGTGGCGAAATTTTCAATTTCTGCTGCTGAATCCACTCAACTGAATGGCAAGACGACCCAATCCTCTTGTGAATAGACGAACATATCCCAAATGAAATGCAGTGACTAGGAAAGCCATTTTGAACAATGAATTCTTGACACCACATACAACCCCCTGGCTTTTCTAGCCATTAACCTTTTGAAGAATTAATGTTCCCCTTATAATTCTTGTACTAATAAGTATATTCATAAAAGTGTGTCAGTCAGCTACTTCATGCTTCTAGCCTTAACATTTTAGATAATCAATTTCTGATTTGCCCATCCCTTTCAAACCAGTGGTCTGAGGGAACAAGCATGCCCCTTTTGCTGAAGAATCTTCTGTTCAGTTTGGAAAATTTGAGCATCTGCCTCCACAAGCAAAGTCCAGTCTGGAGGAAGCCACCGGGTTGCAGCAATCAACACTAACTCGCTCACAGCATGGGCCATTGTCGCTTCATCTGATTGGGTTCTGGTCAACTCATCTCCAGTCATCCATCGCTAGATCCAAATGGGCATTGGCTGCAAGCTCAGGCGTCTACACTTCTTCCCATGTTCCAGACCAGCTGGCCCCTTCACTCTGCCATCACCCCCACAGGGAGCCAAGTCAACAAGCCAGGGGTCCACATGACTCCCTGCTCTTAAAGCCAGCAACCCTTTTGAAAAGAAATCAAGCCAGCCACAGTATTATCCAAGAGGTTTGAGTCGGCTCTTTTCAACCTGTCATAATGGGTTAATTAACTGTCTTCTTCCTTTGTTAGAATTTTATCATTTTACTTGGGCTTTCAATTTCTATTTCTAGATTAGGTAACACTGGTACCCAGAGTGACCACAGATGAAACTGTCGGTGAAGCCCATCTTTGCCCTGCTCTTCCAGCCTATTCTTTTAAAGAATACCAGCTCCCCACATGGGTCGAGAATAGAATTGAAAAGAACAGAAGGAGAAATGTTTTTAAATCATAATCCTTGGCATTCAGATTGCTCACTCTTCCCTTTTAATTGGGGAACATTTTGGTTGAAGATCTGGCATTACCTCCTTGTTGAGGATTGTTGGTAGCCAATAGGAGTGCGGCACAGAAGGGAGAAAGGAGTAAGTAACTCCCTGACTAGGCATGAAACTCCATCCCCTCAAAGCTACAGACCCGCCCCCTCTGTGTTCTTTCGCAATTCGGACACAAATATGAACCCAGTCTCCAAAACAGTAGGAACCTTGAAGGCAGAAATGGTCAGAGACAATTTGGCCACCCTCCAAAATCTAAGCAGCATTCGTTTTGTTTTTTAGGTGTTACAAAGTTGGTTGACTATAATTCACTTCACCCCTGACAATGTATGGCAAAGTTTCATCTTCGCTTGAAATCGTTGTGATCTAGACTCTTTCAGGAGGAATAGAATAGGGAAGAAAGGGAGAAAGAAAGAAAGAAAGAAAAAGAAAGAAAGAAAG
>NW_006399813.1:9242702-9254828 GCF_000299155.1 Elephantulus edwardii
AAGGAAAGAAAGAAAGAAAGAAAGAAAGAAAGAAAGAAAGAAAGAAAGAAAGAAAGAAAGAAAGAAAGAAAGAAAGAAAGAAAGAAAGAGAAAGAAGGAAAGAAAGAAAGAAAGAAAACATGCACCACCCCCACACAACTCCAACTCTTTAATGGACAGGTTGACAGGGTTCTTAACTAGCAGCTCTCTGGTCTGCCGTAATTACAGGCTGGGAAGCAGAGCTGTGTTTCATGTGATTAGAGACTGTTTTTGCTTCTGTCCATTAAGGAACAAAGAGGAGGAAGCATTTTCAAGAACTTGATGCCAAACATTTTATTTTCACCAGGGAATGTTATTCAATTACTTGCAGAATAATCTCAAAGATGGTCATTTCATCATTAAGATGTTCTCGGAAAAATTTACCACAGACTTGTTTTGGAGCTGGTGTTGATTGGTGGCACTTTGGAAATTATGTGCTTGACTTAGCACCATCTTCGGCTAAAACCATACCCACCACGCCCCTTCCCCATCGGAGCTCCACTTAATTGAGTGAAGCTCTTACTATGTCTGTCCTGCCCAGACACTGATGAAGATATACAGCTCACCACCCCTCCACTCTCCCTTTCCTTCTTACATCAAGGGATTCCATTAGCCTGAAGAGGGGAAAAATGTCTTGAGGAGGTGGAAAAAAAAAAAAAAAACGAGAGGGGGACTGGTCATCAATAGTCCTTGAAGGGAAAAAACCAGATTAGAAAAACACTTTCTTTGCTGAAAGTTGTTGTTGTGTGTCCTCCAGTAGAGGAACGGTCTCGTTGTAGCTGACCCCCCAACAGGTTTCCAGAGCCTGTAAATTACCCTGCCAGAGATTGCCTATCTTTCTCTCATGGAGCAGCTGGGGGATTTGAACTAAGTGCCTTAGGGTTGGCCTAAGTGCAACTTCTTACCGTCGGTCCACCAGAAATCTCTTTAAAACTTGATGTTGGTGATACAGCCAGTCCAGTGGGGTATGACAAATGTAAAGGAAACTTACGTAAAATATCTTTTAAACTCAAAGCGTGTGAGCCCAGAACTTTGTGCAGAAAACCATTGCTAATACATACTATCCACTTCCTTAATAGCTTGCCTCCAGAAACCCTATGAACCTGGAGAGAGGAGGAAAGGCACCCAAGTGTTCAGACTCTCCTTCATAGGGTTGCTATGAGTCGCCTGTGACTCGACGGCACTTAACAACAACAAAAACAATACATACTGACCTTTTCCAATATCATCTCATCAGTGTCCTAAACACGATCAAAGTTCCCATCATGCGCTCCCTTCTCCCTTTTAACAGCTGTCTAGAATTCTCTTCAGCCTGCACATGCAGTTCAGATCCCATTTCCTCATGTAACCCTCACTCACTAGCCACTTTATCCTCTCTTGACTCCTCTTTTCTCTGAAGTCTAATTTCACTTACAGTAGATACTCAGAGACCAAATGCTCATTAGTCAAAGTCCTTTTTCGAAAGCGAAGCCCAGAGTTATGGAGACCCTGCATGCCAGACATATATGCTTTGCTGGTACCAGTTACTGGGGTTGTGTCGGGAGAAAGTGGCGGATGGGGAGAATGGGACGCATGACCTCCTTGAAGGTCAGTTGCATAAACATTCTTTATTCAGATAAAACTAAAGCAGGACATTTCACATGGGGGTATTCTTGTTCGTTACCTTTGAGTCGACTTCAAATCATATTGATCTAATGTAAAACAGGAAAAAACCTTGCTCAATCATAGGTTATCTTCATATTTGCATCTGTGCGTATACCCATTGTAATGATCTATCTTGTTCATAGTCTTCCCCTTTTGGGAGGGGACCCTCTTCTTAATTATCAGTGATGTGCTCTTCCAGAGACTAGCATGTACTCATAATATGTTTAAAATACGTGAGAAGTCTCACCATCCTTGCCTCTAAGGAACACCTTGGATGCACTTCCTTCAAGACCATTTAGTTTGTCCTTTTTGTAGTGTATGACACGTTCAATATTTCTTCACAGCACCACAATTCAAAGGAGTGACTAGTGGATTTGAACTGCCAAACTTTGGTTTAGTATCCCAACACCAAGCTTACTATGCCATCAGGCCTTCCTTGGAGCAGGGCAGGGCGGCATTAAATAGACGTGAGGGAGAGGAATGGCAATGTGGCTTCTGAGCCGGCAGAGACGTCTGCTTTCCCATAAGTCCTGTGAGGCTGCTACACCAAAGGGGACAGAGGAGATGGACTCGGGGTGTGTGTGTGTGTTTCTGAAAGATGCTATCAATCGTGGAGGGTGCTTCTGAATCAAATTAATACAGTATTTTCTGTGGTTGAGAATGAGTGTGGAGAGTCTGTGTGTTAAGAAAAGGTATTTGTGGAATTCATGTTCTCCCTGAGTATGGAAATTTGATTACCTGAACCACAGATGCCCAAGACAGGTCAGATAGGAAAGACATAAAAAGGCCTTTATTTTGCAGCTATGGTAAAAATATAGATTTTTCTGTCCTCTCTCTGCCTTATTTCAGAAACATATGTTTTTACTTTCTCTTTATCTGAGTTGTCTCCAGCCCTAAACTGCAATTCCCAATGCCTTTTTCAAATTATTTAAAGCTCATTGTGTTATTGTTGTTATGTGCTGTTGAGTCGACTATAGCCTTATGCACAATAGCTCTGAACCCTGCTCTATCCTGAGCCAATCTCACTGTCTCTGACACACTTACCCTCATTACCTCTGTTATTATGTCAATCCATCTCATCTGGGGTCTTTCTCTCCTGCTCTGCCCCTCCACCCTTCTAAGCATGACATCGTTTTCCAAAGACTGATCCCTCCTGACTACATGCCCAAAGAAGGTGTGATAGAGTCTCTGAATCCTTACCTCCAAGGAGCAGCTTGTTTTCACCCTCTCTAGGATAGACTTGCTTATTCTCTTCTCAGACCATCTTCAATACCCTTCTCTGGCACAACTCAAAAGTATCAATTTTTCTGTTATCCTTGTCATTGTCCAGCTCTCTGATGTATAGCAAGTAAGAGGCTTCCAATACTAAGCTGTAACATTGTCATCTTCTTATACCTTCATTGACTGTTCTAGGAAAAGAGACATAAATTGTCTCCTCTTTGAACTCCTAAAGCATCAAAACTTTTGTGTACATTTCCTAACACATGCATGGTGTACATATACTTCTTTTTATTGGAACCAAATTTTCTTGCAGACTTCTTAAATGTATGGTAGGTTTCATACTGGTGCTGGGTCCTTGTGTCTTTCTTTGCATTATCAGGCATGGCTTTCCTAGGCTACTGCCTTTGACTCTCAACAAATGGCTGGGTGGGAATGTGCACATAGTGCTTATTGGCCAATTTAGTCATTTGACCACATTTAAATGGTGCAGATTTGGCAGCATAAATTGGGAATCTCACTACCAACAAGGCAGAAGCAGCATACAATGCAGCGTGCATCATTGAGGGCAGAGTTTCCTACATCACTTAGATTGGGGGCAAATAGCTGCAGTGGAGAAGCAGAGACCCAATGTGAGACAGAGTTGGCCCAGAACTGCTGCTCTGTGGAGTCAGAGCAGTCCTTTGCTCAAGCTTGCTAGAAGACTGGAGAGAGACATCTTCATTGATAGGACTCAAAGGGTTTTGTGATACTGACCTAAGGGGTGAAGTTGAAGGTCAAAGGGCCTGTGAGTGCACTTGAGATATGGTCCAGACTGAGGAATAGCATTATGTGGCCAACTTGAGCTGTACTTTGTTATTTTCCCCAATCAAGCTCATAATAATGAGTGCAATTCTGTGAGGACTGTGCAGCTATTGCAAAGGATTTTGGACTCGGAAAAGCAGTAGAATTGGTGTTGAAATGGGCAGGAGTAGATTTAGGAGCATGGGGGAAGGGCCTGTCTAATTTCATGGGAATTGGTTTTGTGTTGTAGGTGTCTTTATTGGGCACAGTTCCCCTTGCAGGATATGACTGTCCCCATGCCACCCACACTGTTTTTACATTAGGGCTCAACAGGGAAGAGAAAATGATTTTTTATTCTCAAAGTAAACATTAATTGTAAAAATATATATTATGATCTCTGTGTTTCATTTTTCTGGTTTTTCTCAAGCACATCAAAACTCAGTGGAAACTTAGAGGGTAGGAGTAATAATCACCCTAAATCCTCAACATCAATGTATTGATTTAAAAATCTTGAGATCAGTACAAAGAGTGGAAATTAAAGTAAGATATGGAAAATCTGATTGTAATAAGCAGTGGGGACAGTTCAGGTTTTAACGTTTGGTAGCTGTGAGCTACATAGGATCTAACTTTTGTGGGCCATCGCTGCATTCTTTGGCTTCCTCCGTGGGCAAGCAGCTGCTTTTACAAAGATTCAGGCTTGTTTTAACACATGCTGACCTTTACAGACACAATTTGAATAGGTCTTAGAAAGGAGCATGGGCTATTCAGATTTTCTAGTATCTTAGCCCTGCTTAGAGTATCCTGGTTGGCTACATAGAGTTCCACACAGAGCACCCTGCATCGTAAGTTTGAAGAGTTATATAGAAAGATATGGTTGTTGTTGTTGTTATGTGCCGTCAAGTCACTTGAGACACATAGCGACCCTAGGTACAACAGCCCTTAACCCTGCTCTATCCTGTGCCAATCACATTGCCTCTGACACACCCATCCCAATTACCCCAGTCACTGAATCAATCCACCTCATAGAGGGTCTTCCCCTCCTGCGCTATCCCTCCACCCTCCCAAGCATGATGTCCCTCTCCAAGGACCTGTCTCTTCTTACAACATGTCCAATGTATGTCAGATAAAGCCCCAGAATCTTTGCCTCCAAGGAATAGCCTGGTTTAACCCTCTCCAGGCTGAATCTGTTTGTTTTCTTGGCAGTCCATGGTACATTCAATACTCTTCTCCATCACCACAGCTCAAAGGCATCAATTCTCCTTCTATCCTCTCTAGTCATTGTCCAACTCTCTAATGTATAACAGGTGATTGCAAAGACCATGGCCTGTATCAGGTGCACCTTAGTCTCCAGAGAGACACTGTTGCTCCTGAGTACTTTAGAGAGGTCCCTAACAGCTGACTTTCCCATTGCAATACATTTTTTTATTTCTTGGCTGCTGGTGCCAAGAGTGTTGACCGTGGAGCCCAGCAAACTGGAGCTGTGAACAATCTCAATCTCTTCGCCATCCATCCTGATGCTACCAATTGGTCCAGTGGTGAGAATCTTTGTCTTCTTGACATTGAGCCTCAGTCTATACTGAAGGCTGCAGTCCTTGACCCTCTGCAGCAAGGTGCTTTAAATAATCTTCTTTTCGAATTAGGGATCATTGTTATAACTTGATTACATCTTATTAAGCATAATTGTCTACTTCCTCTTAGTTAAATTTACCATTTTAGTATATTGGAATTCAAGGGGGGATATTTACATTATTTGGAGATTGAAAAGAATATTTAACATGAACTTTATAATAGCATCTCTGAATACAGCAGAAGATCTTGACATCACATTGTCTTCTAATGGGAAGAGGCTGAGTGAAGATGTACCTGGTCATAGGACAATGCTAATGATTGCTGTTGTTATTAGATGCCATTGAGAGACTCACAGAAGCTACATGTACAACACAGTGATGCATTGTTCAGTCTCTACAATCTTCACTGAGGCGTTAGAGTCCACTTTTGAAGCTCCATGTCAAACTCTCTCATTAAAACCTTCCTCATATCCACTGACTCATTTCTTCATTAACTATGTTCCCTTTTGATAATATGTTTAAAGTGCACTGGATGACTTCTAACCATCCTCAGCTTTCTGGAGCACTTTGGCCACATTTCTTTCCAGACAGATTTTGTTGTTCATTTGCTAGTCTATGGCATATCCATCCTTCTTCACCGCCACAATATAAAGGCATCCAGTTTTTGTTGGCCTTTCTTATTCATTGTAAAGATTCATGTAAGAGGTTTAAAAGACCATGCTTTGGATCAGGCACACCTTAGTCCTCACAATGCCTTCATTGCTCTTTAGCACTTGATAGAGATCCTTAACAGAATGTTTGCCCAGTGCAATGTTGTTTGATGTCTTGACAGCTGCTTCTGTGGGTACTGATTACGGATCAAAGTCAAAGGAAGTTAGGTCCTTCTTCACAATTTTCTTTACTTATCATTATATTATTTATTCACCAGTTTTGATGACTTCTGTTTACTTGATATTAAGGTGTAATTTGTATTGAAGACTATGTTCTTTAAGCTTCCTCAGTAAATGCTACAGGTTGTCGTCATTCTCTGCAAACTGTGTCATTAGTATATCACAGATGCTTGATGAATTCTCTTGTTAGTCTTCATGCTGCATTCTCCTTCATATAGTGAAGCCTCTGCTGCATTCTTCTTCGTATAGTGAAGCCTCTCCGATTATTTGCCCATTTTACATAACTGAATTGTTGTTAGATGCTCTTGAGTCAAGTCTGACTCATTCAAGTAGTGACTCTGTGAATGACAGAGCAGAACCCTGTCCTCTTCTGGGCCATCCTCATCATCTCTGACACACTTGAGCCCATTGATGCATTCACTGTATCAATTTATCCAATTGAGGATCTTCTTCTCTTTTGCTGACCCTCCCCCTTGACAAGCATGATGAAATAATGCACCGTGATGCACACTTCTACTAATTTTAAACCATGCATTCTCTCCTTGAAAACAGCTTTTGTTCTTTGTGCAGGTTACATATTAGCACAAGTAATTGTTGTGGAGTTCCCATTTTTCACAACACTCTCTGTATCATGTTATAATCAATACAGTTCAAATATCTTGCGTAGTTAACAGAACACAGCTAAACGTCTTTTTGGGGTTCTGGGCTTTCAGGCAATCTGCTTGTCAGTTCCATCTGACATCACCAACACTATCACAAATTCCACATCGTCTTCTGAATTCTGCTTATGTTGCTACCCAGTACTGGTAACAACTTTTCCTGGCATTTTTAAACTGCTTGTTTTTATTTTTTTCTCGTCCGTGGTCAATCGGCTGATCTTTGTTTCCTCTCACTCTTTTAATTGTAGTGAAGAGATTAGTTTTCACCCATTCATTCATGTACTTTGTCATTTTGATTTTTTTAACCAGGCTTCCGAGTTGCAGTAAAACTTCCTCCTTATATACACATATAAGTGAAAGAAGATGAATAGACGATATAAATTCACACTAGTGGCCTTGTGGTAAGAAGCTGTGCTGCAATCCCAAAAGCATGTGGTTCAAATCCATCAGTTGTTCTGCAGGAGAAGGATGGACAATTTCCTCCCTTGCTATTTATGGCCTCTGAAAACCCACTAGAGGGTCAGCTATGTGTTGGTTCCAATTCAATGGCACACAACACCACCGACGGAAGTAAATGAGTGATAAACGATCTACTAAAACTGCATTTTTAGGAAAACCCTGATTCTAAATATTTAAAGGATAAAAGGAGAAGAGGAGTTAGAAAAGGTGCAGGATCTGGGATAACTGATGAATAAATTAGGTTCCTCACAGTTCATTCTTGAGCCAGGTTGTATAAGAGATTCCTTAAATTGGTGGGAATTTCACATCCTGAATCCAAATTTTGAATTACCTTGATGAAACTTGATTGATGCTACACAAGATCACAAGATACTGTTTCGAAAGCGTCTCTGATAATCTACCTATTGCTTCATTCATACAAGAGCCCTGCGTGGTTCATGAAGACAGTTAAGTACTTGATCACTAGCTGAAAGATCAATCGTTTGATCCCTCCCAGAGGTGACTTGGAATAGGGCCCTGGCCACTTGCCTCTAAAAAAGACAGAGCAGTTGAAAATTCTCTGCAACCATTCTACTAGGGACACGTGAGTCAGAATCAACCTCACAGCAACCCTTAACATGTTCACCTATTTACTTGACGACTTTCATCTATATAAACAGAAAAATGTCTCAGTTGTTTCTTCTCAGACAAAAGTTGGTGGTAACCTCCCCTCAGCTTTTGTCTGAGAAGAGGTGAAAAAAAAAAAAAGAAAGACAACTTTCTAAGGGCATTTATGTCTCAATTGTTTTCTTCTCAGACAAAAGTTGGTGGAAACACCTCCCCCCTCCTCCAGCTTTTGTCTGAAAAGAGGTGAAACAATGAAAGACGGCTTTCTAAGGGCATTTATTCCCCCAAGAGATATGAAGCTAAAACATCATCTTTCCTTGAGCTGACTGACACTTGCCCCCTCCCATGCCCCACAAGAAAATCTTATGTCCCCATTTACAACAAGCACACCATTTATCTGTCATGTCCTCATTGGCTATGCTTCCTTCTGTCAAGCTCTCCTTCCCAATTCAATTTCAAATTGCACTCCCTCCCACTTTCTCTTGTTCTAACCCAGAGGAGATAGAGAACAGCTGGTCACCATCTTCCTTATGATAACCCTTCATATGGTGTAATTTCATTTCCTTAAATTAATGACAGTGTGTTGGGTGCTTTCCATCGCAGACACATTTTAATAGATGCTTTTAACATATGGAGGGCTGAGGGAGAGAAAAACAATGCTTCTGTTGTGTTTGGGCACATCCAAGATTTGAACATGGTTAAACTTCAACAAAGCTGGGAATTTCTGATTAGAGAGAGACTTGGGGAGAATTTACACACCAGGCTTCGTGAAGCAGCAGGTGAGTAAGAAGGAGAAAAACCCTCAGCAAGACGGTTTGACACAGTGGGCTGCAACAGTGGGTTCTAGCATGATAGAGATTGTGAGGATGGGCCAGGACTAAGAGGATCTTGTTCTGCTGTATACATAGTCACCATAACTAGAAACCGAGTTAATAGCACCTAATAGCACTGCAGAAGAACAAACAGGTCTGACCTGGAGACTGGGAAACCAAGTTCCTCCTTGGAGGCAAGGGTTTTGAAACTCTCTCTCACATACTTTGTGTACGTGGCCAGAAGGAACCAAACCTTGGGGAAGGACATCATGCTTAGAAGGGTGGAGGGACAGTGCAGGAGAGGAAGACACTGGATGAGATGGATTGATACAATGACTGGAGCAATGGGATTAGGTGTGTTGGAGTTAGTGCGACTGGCTCAGGACAGGGCAGGGTTCAGAACTGTTGCACATAGGATTGTTATGACTCGCAGGTGAGTCAATGGCACAAGCAACAACAACAGCATCAGCAACAACACACATTCCCAGAGCTCCTATCAGCACTCAGGATGGTATCATCCAATGAGATAGGCTCTTTGATGAGGTGACATGAATGGTATTAGCCCTCCCATGCCCCTAAAATTCCACTTAATGTCTTGAAGGACATTTCAACCCCTGGTAATCCCATGTGTTACAGAGTAGAACTGCTCCACAGGATCTTCTTGACAGCAATTTTTTTAAAAAACTGATTATAGCTTGTTTGCCAAGTCACAGTGTGGATTCAAACTGCCAGTCTGAACTGCAGCAATTGGAAACCTCTAACATTTTCCAGGAACCTTGTACTTCTGAAATCCTTGCTTATTCATCTGGGCTCAATTACTTGCTAAGATGATAACATTGCTGCCCCACTGTATGCATCCCAGAGTAAGAAGAAGAATTTCTCCTTCCTATTGGCCAGCATTCTTTGCTTATAAGGCAGGGAAAAGAAAAACGCATTGGTGGGTTTTTGTTTTGTGTTGTTTAATTTTATATTGCTTTGCATACAAAATCCCTATACATTGTGTTTCATTGGGTTTTGATTACTCAGAAAAACCTACTCAGAGTCTGTGGCTCTATCAGGGAAGGAGGTGGTATATTTAGGGAAAATAAAGAATTCTAAACTCTTTTCTACATCCTCTAAGCTTAGAATCTTTAAATAATTCCTCCCCTTCACTTTGCCGCATTCAATATTCAAAGCGGTACGTTTCTTTTTAAAATCAAAATTTTAAGATTTGTTTTTGTGGCCGACATGAGTTAACTGTTTACAAGATTATTTCTGACTTGAAAAAGCTGTCTAAACTTGTCTCCCATTTTCTGGTTAGTCATTTCTGTATCCCTCTATTTAGTCTTGCCTGCCACAAGCTAACAACAGAGATTGTGAGAAACTTTTCTTGTATATGTAGTGGACACAGACAATAGCTGCTTTAGGCCTGTCAACTAGATACACAGAAAAGTCTTTTAATATGTCTTTCCAGAATGATCCCTATCTTCCTGACATCTACCACTAAATACCAGGGTTTTGTTATCTTGCTCTTTGACTTCTGCAAAAATTCCTAAATGAACTCTGCTTCGTTGGGTATTTTCAAACATTTTCTTTTTGGTTTTAATATATTTTCATTCAGTCTCTCTCTCTCTCTCTCTCTCTCTCTCTCTCTTTCCCCCCTCCCTCTCCCTCTCCCTGTTCTTTCCCCCTCATCACTATCTATCAATCTCTCTATCTCTCATTTTTTCCCATCCTGCTTCTCTTTTTGATTTTTGCCTGAAGACTTCCTAATGTTGCTGTTGTCCTGTCCTAAGTGTGGAACGTTAAGTTTGGATCCAGCCTCCATCAAATACTAATTTTTCCTCACAAGGCAGTGGAAAATTCATTGGTGGATTTTGGTTGCTCACAGAGACCTACTCAGTTTGAGGCAGTAAAATTCATACAAGTTACTAAATGTCTCTTTGCTTTATTTTATTTTTAACTGAAAAATAAAGAGAATGAGACTGATGATGGTCTCTCAGAAGATCATCACACTTAAATCTCTGGGATATATGAATGCCAGTTAATATGGAAAGTGAAGCATGGAGGGGAGCAGTTTTACTTATGTGATTAAGAATCTCAAGAAAGGAAATTGTTGTTGATAGGTACTTTCGACTTGGCTCTGACTCATAATAGAAAGGAATTCTGACCAATCCTGCACCATCTTTACAATGTCTGGTATTTAAGCCCATTGTTAGTCACTGTGTCAATCTGTCTCCTTGAGCGTCTTCTTTTAACTTTCCTGCCACTTTAGAAAGCATGTTATCCTTCTCCAGGGGCTGGCCCGTCTTGTTTACATGCCCAAAGTATAGAAAATCAAGTCTCATCATCCTTTCTTCTAAAGACCATTCTGGCTATTTTTCTTGCCAAGACAGGTTTGATTGCTCTTTGGCAATCTATTACTGTTCTTGTTGTTGTTATGTGCTGTTGAGTTGCCTGTGACTCCAAGTGACCCTATGCACAATAGCTCTGAACCCTGCCCTATTCTGAGCCAATCTCACTGTCTCTGACAACCCTATCCTCATTACCCCAGTTATTGGGTCAGTCCATATCATCCAGGGTCTTCCTCTCCTGTGCTATACCTTCCTCCTTCCAAGCATGATGTCCTTCTTCAAGGATCAGTCCCTCCTGTTCACATGCCCAAAGTATGTGAGACAGAGGTTCAAAATCCTTGCCTCCAAAGAACATCTTGGTTTCACGTTCTCCACGATAGACCTGTTTGTTCTCTTGGTGATCCATAGTATGTTTAATACTTTTATCCAGCACCACAACTGAAAAGCATCAAATCTTCTGTCATCTTTAGCCACTGTCCAGCTCTCTGATGCATAGCAACAATCGTGAAGACAATGGCCTGGATCAATGGCAGTCTCTAGACTGACATTGTTGCTCTTTAACACTTTGGAGAGGTCCCTGGCATATTTTCCTTTTTATTTCCCTGACAGCTAGTGTCAAGAGTGTTGATTGGGAGACCAAGCAAACTAAAATTGTTAACAATCTCAATCTCTTTTCCATCTATCATTGAGCTGCTTGTCTTTTTGACTTTGAGTTTGAATTCATACATTCTTTGCCAACACCACAATTAAAAATCAAAATTCTCCTTAGGTCTTTCTTACTCATGGTACAACTTTCATGAGCAATGATGGATAACGTTACTATAAACATTAGTGTACAAGTCTCCATTTGTGCCTCAGTTCTCATTTTCTTGGGGTATATTCCAAGCAGTGGGAATGGCTGGGGCACATGAAATTTCTATGTTCAGCTTTCTGAGGAAATGCCAAACTGCCTTCCAGAGTGGTTGTACCATTTTACAATCCCACCAACAGTGTATAAGAGTTCCTATCTCTCCATACCCTTTCCAAAATTTATTACTTGCTGTCCTGTTAAACTTTGCCACTACAAGAGTGAGATGGTATCTCACTGTGGTTTTGATTTGCATCTCTCTATTCTGAGGGATTTTGAGCATTTTTCA
>NW_006399813.1:9254941-9255426 GCF_000299155.1 Elephantulus edwardii
TTTTTTTTTTTTTTTGAGGCTCTGTAGGATTCTGTAAGCTTTTAAAATGAGACCCTTGTCTGAAATAGTGTTGCCAAATGTTTTTTTTCCCAGTCAGTAGGTTTTCTTTTCACTCTGTTGGGAAAAGTTTTTGTTGCACATAGGAATCTAATCTTTAGAAGGTCTCAATCAATTTTATCCTCTCCAGATTGTGCATTTCTGGCTGTACTTGGCAGTCTCTTTGTACCACAGACTAAGCTGTCTAAGCTTGATCCCAGTTTCTCTGTTATGAACTTTATATGGTTTGGTGCTTTACTCCCAGGTCTCTCGTCCACCTTGAGTTGATTTTTGAGTATAGTGTGAGATATGGATTCTGTTTCAGCTTTCTGCAGGTAGCAGTCCAGTTTTGCCAGCACAATTTTTTTGAGAGATTGTCAAATTCAACACCCCTTCCTGAGAAAGACACTCAGCAAAATTGGAATAGAAGGGAATTTCCTCAAAATAGT
>NW_006399813.1:9256266-9312951 GCF_000299155.1 Elephantulus edwardii
TATATAAAATTATTATAAAACCAAGAGCCAATATAATTCTCAATGGAGAAAGACTAAAAGTGTTTTCCTTGCATACAGGGACCAGACAAGAATGCCTACTATCACCACTTCTATTCAATATTGTATTGGAAATGCTTGCTGGGGCAATGCAACAAGAAAAGAAAATAAAAGGTATCCATATCAGCAAACAGATGGTTAAACTGTTGCTATATGCAGATGATATTATAGTGTATACAGAAAACCTCAAGGACTCAACAATAAACTGTTAGAATTAGTAGAACAATTTATTAGAGTGTCAGGATACAAGATCAATATCCAAAAATCAGTGGGATTTCTCTACAGTAACAAAGGGAACTCAGAGAAGGAAACCAAGAAAGCAATACAATTTATAATAGCCAACCACTAATTGAGATACTTGGGATTGAACTTAACTAGAGACACAAAAGACCTGCACAAAGAAACCTACAGAATTATTTCTGTAAGACTCAATAAAAGACCTAAAGAAATGAGAAAAAAAAATGTGCTCTGTTCATAGATAGGAAGACTCAATATTGTGACAATGACAATCCTATCAAAGGCAATCTACATGTTCAATGTAATCCCAATATAGATACCAAATTCCTTTTTCAAGGAGTTTGAAAGGGAAATTGTGAAGTTATTTGGAGAGGCAAGAGACCCTGAGTAAGTAAAGCACTTCTAAGAGAACAAAAATCAAGTAGGAGGTATAGCATTCCCTGACCTCAAAACCTACTATACAGCAGTAGTCCCCAAAAAACATGATCCTGGTACAATGACAGGCACATAGACAAATGGAACAAATTTGAGAATCCAGAAATGGACCCAGCTATCTGTGGTCAATTGAGTCACTTTTTTATGTGAAGGAATATTTCTTCCGGTTCTTTGTTTTCCAAATTTGGAAAGAGGAGTAAGCATGCCCAGGGCTACATCTATTTGTTGAAACTCCTCAGTCGGTAGGCTGTGAATACTTGGAGCCTTCTTTTTCCACAATTCTTTCAGTGGCCCTTAAACTTATTCCTTGAGGAAGGAAGGTTATCCTGAATTATTTGATGGACTTTATCCAAGTATCTTTATAAAAGGGAGACAGAAGGAGATTATAGAAGAAGAAAAGGCAAAGAGACCACTGAGCAGGGATTGGAGTGATTTTAGCACAAGATAAAGCAGGCTGGCAGCCACCAGAAGGTGGAAGAGACATGGAGAGAAGGTCTGTCCTAGAAGCTCTGGAGGAAGCACAAACTTGATTTTAGTTCATGTATAATATGACTAAGTCTAGACTAATATGACTAGTCTACTATGAATGTGGAAATTATCAAACAATATCATTGATATCACATGCAAGCAAAATACTGCTGAAGATCATTAAAAAATGTCTGGAACATTAGTTATATAAGTAACTGTCAGAAGTTCAAGTGGGATTTAGAAGAGGCCTCAGCACCAGAAATATCACTGCTGCTGTCAAATGGATCCTGGCTAAAAGTAAGGAATACCAGAAGAATGTCTATTCGTGCTTTATTGACTTTGCAAAGACATTTGTCTGTGTGGATCATGACAAATTGTGGCTGACATTGAGAAGAATGGGAATCCCAGAGCACTTAATGGTGCTCATGTGGAACCTATATATGGAGCAGAAGGCTGTTGTGTGAACAGAGCAGGGGAGCACCACATGGTTTGGAACTGGGAAGTGAGTGCATCAGGGATGTATTCTGTCTCCATATTTGTTCAATCTATATGCTGAACAAATTGTACAAGAAGCTAGAATCTATGAAGAGGAATGTGGCATCAGGATTAGAGGGAGACTCATCAATAACCTATGTTATGCAGATGACAATCTTGCTTGCTGAAAGTGAGGAGAACTTGAAAGCACTTGCTGCAGAAGATCAAGGAATACAGCCTTTAGTATGGACTGTGTCTCAATGTCAAGAAAACCACAATATCAAGATTCTTACCACTGGATCAATAGGCAGTGTCATTCATGATGGATGGAGAGGAGACTGAAACTGTCAGCAGCTTCATCTTGCTTGGATCCACAATCAAAACCTTTTGTATGAGCAATCAGAAAAATAAGGAGACACATTACACTGGGGAAATCTGCAGTTAGGGACCTATCCAAATTTTTAAGCAGTAGTGATGTCAGTTTGAGGTCTAAGGGCATCTGATTCAGGCCATGGTCTTATTGATTACTAGCTATGAATTTGGACAATGAATAAAGATGACAGAAAAAGAATTGATGCCTTTGAGCTGTGGTGTTGGAGAAGAGCACTGAACATCTCATGGATGGCCAAGAAAATGAATAGATATGTCTTGGAGAAGGTGCAGCCAGAGTGCTCTTTGGAGGCAAGATTGATGTGGCCTCACCTCATATACTTTGGGTATGTTGCTAGGAGGTGCTAGGAAAGGACATGATGTTGGGAAAGGTGGAGGGATGGTGAAGGAGAGGAAAAGCCTCAAGCAATTGGATTGACACGATGACTGCTGTAATGGGCGCTTGTGTGTCAGGAAGTGTAAGGAGCACAGGACAGGACTTGGTTTAGATCTTTTGTTCATAGGCTCAATATGAGTCATTCTTGGCTCAATGGCACCTAATAACAACTACAACAATTATGACTGTGATCTTCCATGTATATGTATGGATATTATTCTGTTACTCACACATTGTATTTCAAGATGGATCTTGAAATGACCATTTAACTATGAAATGACCCCTTTTTTTCCTCACCTTTTCATCTCCAGTGTAGTAGGTCTTATGATTGATTAAAAATGTCCTATGCCAACCCATCTCATTTTGCTAATATCTAATATGTTAATATTTATATGTTCCATTTCTTTCTTAATGATGCCTAGTTTTCCTAAATTGATGCTTCTCACATTCTACATTCCAATAATTTGTTTCTGGAAATCAAAAGATGAATTGCATTAGGTTAATCTGCTGTCAAGGACCTCTCCAGAGTACTGAGAAGCAATGCTGTCACTCTAGAGACTAAGGTGTACCTGATCCAGGTCTTCACAATTACTTGCTATACATCAAAGAGATGGACAATTGTTAAGAATGACAAAAGAAGAATTGATGCCCTTGAGTTGCGGCGCTGGAGAAGAGTCTTGAATATACCATGCACCACTAAGAAAACAAATAGGTTTGTTTTGGAGAGGGTGAAATCAAGTTTCTCTTTGGAGGCAAGGATTTTGAAGCTCCATCTCACATACTTTTGACATGTGGTCAAAAGGGACAGATCCTTGGAAAAGGACATCATGCTTTGAAGGGTGCAGGGACAGTGCAGGAGAGGAAGACCTCAGATGAGATGGATTGATAACAAGAATTAGGAACGAGGGTAGGTGTGTCAGAGTCAGTGAGACTGGCTCAGGAAAGGACCGGCTTTGGAGCTGTTGTACATACGATCACTATGAGTCTCGGGTGACTCGAAAACACATAACAACAACAATATGACTAAGTCAGGCTGTAGGGATCAGGATGTGGGGAGAATATAATTTTCTCCTTTTAGCCACTCAGTAACAGATATTTGGTTATAGTTGTTGCGTACCATCTAGTTGTAACTGACTCATACCTGACCCTCCAGTGAGCTTTCAGTGGCTGTAATAAATAGCATGGAGAAGATTGTCCATTTTTTTCTCTCCTTACTACTAAGCCATCAGAGATCCGTTTTGGTTGCAGCTGTGACATGAAACAACCCGTTTTCTTTACATTACTGTCTGCCTCCCGAAGCCTTTTGATTCTCCAAGAGTAAACTCAAATTCCATTTCTTTCATGACAACTTCTGATGGAGCAGCTAAAGAAATTCCTTCCTCTGGATTGCTCCATTGCTTTATAGAATATCCATACTTATTTTATGCTTATGTTAGAAATTCTTGTGGACAGAATGCTGTGTCTTATCCATTGTTTATTTTCTTCCTCCTTTCCACAGTGCCTGTTCCCATGTCCTACTTGTATCTGGCACTCAGAAATGACTGCTGACCTTTTCTTGGGTGGCAGTACACTTGTGGGGTTTTCATGTAAACATAAGGGGGAGGAGACAGAGGAAGCCAAGAGCAAGTTCACTGGTTTGGGCTATGGCCAGAGGTTAAGTTCAGGGCAGGTGGGGGCCAGGCAGTGAGTTTAGCCAGGGAGCTTCTAGTAGACTGGGCACCACACAAAAAAGGCCAAAGAAGTTAGTGAAGACAAGAATTCTGTACCCTGTCTACCACTGGAGATGGGAAATAAGAAATTAATTACAGATGTTAGACAAGTGCCAAACTAGAGGGGGTATACATTACTACTACTGAACAGGTTTGGAAAGAGTTGTGCTGGTGCGATGGTTCAAGAGTTCAACAGCTAACCAGAAGATGGATGGTTTGAACCCAGAGGCTGCTCTACCAGAGGCAATCTTCTTCCACAGTAGCTGTGGAAGCCCTATAGACAATTGTAGTCTGTTCCACAGAGTCCCCATGATTTGCAATCAATTTGATAGCAGTGAGTGCAAGGGTACAAGTTTGGAAGTTCAAGGCTTTCACCCCCTGGTGCCTCCGGAAAGACTTGAACCATTAGCATTTCAGTTAGCAGATGAATGTGTTAAGCCTTCCTCTACCAGGGATAAAAGGAAGGGTGGAAATAGTCCTGGCTTTCTGTGAACAGTTTGATAGAAGGGTAAAAGGAAAATAAGCAATCATTGATGTGTAGTTTAGTATTAAAATGCCAGCTGTAGTGGATGCATATCAGGGGAGCACCACCCTGTGCCTTGATGAGGAAGAATCCTAAGAATATGACTGCCTGAGCTGAGGCTTAGAGAAAGACCAGGAGCAGTTGTAAGAATGCAGGAATCCCTCGCTCTGCTCTAACCTTTCTTTTGGGACAGAAACATGTCCAGGTTCAAAACTATTTTCCGATTTACAGCTAAAAGGCACTCTATGGGTATATCTTTCATGTTATGAAAAAACACCCCAAAACTGATGCCATATACTGACATCTATAAATACACAGGTAACTTTTCCATATAAAATTCATGGTAGAGCCATGGCGACAAAAAGGTCTTTGCAAGGCCAGCCCCCCTTTTTAACCCCAGCCTCCTCCTTCAGAGCTGCTGGCTTGGGAGATAGCCTTTGTGGGTTGGGCTCCAGCTGCTGCATTCTGTTTGCTGGGTCTGAGTTGCTGCATTCGGGGTTGGTGAGACAAAGGGATGAATGGTCTGAGGTCTGGAAAGGTGGGAAAAGGAAGGCGGTTGAGGAGGGGCTGAGTGGCGGGGTGACTGACTAATTGCTTTGTTCTGTGGCAGGAGGCCTTTCAGCAACAACAACAGCTACTTGAAGGCCCATTGCTTAAGTGCTTTTCATCATCATTACCTCCTGTCATTAGTCCCATCAGCGGCTTCCATCAGCTCATTGCTAGTCAGGGGCCATGGCCCTTCACAAACTCACTCTTGTTTGCAGCTATCTCTCCCTGCCTTCATGCAGAGCCAGACCCTGTCCCTGTAAGCATTCTTTTTCTGGCCGTTGATACCCAACCTGTTCCTATATTTCACAAGTCCATCTGTTACAGGGTCTGCCGGCGACTGCCCCTGGCCATTTGTGCTTCGCCTATGAGATTGATGGAGGAATTATGTCTGTTGGTGTACTATATCAACTCCTCAATGGTGACTCCCAACCTGTTCTAAGATCAGTGCTGAATCTCAATTGAGTTGGGCTCTTATTTTGCTCTGGTCTCATGCAAGCCCAGGAGGGAGATGCTGTCTCTAGGGAGCATGGAAAGAATAAGTCTCTGGTCCTAGTCAACCACTCTCCATGGAGTTGTCTTTGAATGAAAGCCAGCCCATGTGTGTGTCAGAGTAAAGCCATATGTAGCATTAAAAAAAAATTTTTTTTCCATACACAACATTTTGATGGATGATTTTTTGGGGGGAAGTAGATCACCGGTCCTTCCTTTGGAAGTACCTCTGGATGGACTGTGTCCTAAATTCTTTCCATTAGCAGCTAACAACTGAGAATATTTAACCACATCAACTGTTTGTACTGGCAGGGACTCCTCAGCCTTGTGGACACGTGATTCAACAGAAAATTTTTTTTTTAAATTTTGGGGACTATTAGTGTTTTATATTACTTAACCTTTTGAGCCATAGTTTTCTTATTTGTATCTGTTTCATGATTATTAATATAATATGAAAATTCATATCTACCTTAATATCATTGGTGAAAAAGATTAAACAATAATGGGGGGGGGCAGAGTGCATTATCTTGATCCACAACTGCTAATAGTAAGATTATAATTAAGAAATGTCATTAGGTTTATAAAAATGGTTTCATCTGAACCATTTTGTTTGAATTGACTCTTCTGCTTTACTTTGTCCTCCTGTAATATTTGCTGTTAACTTGGGTTATGTTGTGGTAATGTTGTAATGGCTTACAACAAAAAAATTAGTTACAAAATAACTGATTACTAAGGAGTCTATTTCAACTCATGGCAGGCCTCTTTGTGGGTAGTAGAATTACTCCATAGTGTATTTTAGACTGTGGCCTTGTAAAATATTGCCAGACCTTTCTTCTCAGGTACAATGAATTGTGTTTGAACACCCAAACTTTTAGTTAGTAGTCAAACACTTAACCATTTGCACCACCTAGAAACTCCGAAAGATTAGTTCTTTCTCCATGTTATGCATCCATATTTTAAGTGGCCTGGGAGCAGTGTCAGAAACCTTGAAAATTGCTTTTTCTAAGCTACTGTGTTAGCACCTGCTCCCCTGAAAGGAGGGTAGGGGATGACCTCCAGCTACTTTAACTGTAGACACATGATCTTGCAAATCATCAACAGCTGTGGGGCCAATGTGAGAAAGCACTTTCCACCCTATGAGAAATGACAACAATGGTGATAGAGAGAAAGTGAAGAGACTGTGGCAAGATGCAACCAGAGGACGCCTAGATATGGAGCCACAGTTAAAGATTTTACTTACTGGATGATTGAAGAAAAAGCTGATTTGTAATTGCTCTGAGGTAAAATTTGCTTGTTGATTGAGGAAACCAGAGGCTTCTTGTATTTGTGCTGTTGAACTGAACCTGGACTGTCAGTAACTGAGCAACTGTACCTTGTTAATCCGGTTTGGGTCTCTTGAATTAAACATGAACTGGTATTGGTGATATTCTTTGCCTCTCCCGTCCCCCAGCCTATCTCCCTAATAAATCTCACAACTGTGAGTAAAATCTGTGAGTCAATTTGCAATGAATATTGCACGTAATGATTGGTAGAAATAGGTGCAGGAGCATGTGAGGTGGCATGTCTGACCACGTAGCTATTTGTATGGTGCTATGTATATTCTTGATGGGGAAAGTTCCCTTTTATGAAGCGAGCACAAGTCAGACTTGGCTACCCTCTCACTGTGTCTGCTCCTATCGCACTGACATTCTGCTGTATGGTCATCTTTATTTCTGATTTCAGGTAGAAGGAGCATTCTTTGTCTAGAACATTGTTAATAGTGGGGGTGGATGGAAAAAGACATGGTGGACCATAAACGATCTTTGAAAGAGTTGACTCAGAGGCTAACAACCACTCTCATCCACATTTCTTTACCCAAAGCAAGACACACGATCACTATTGAGCTAAAAACAGTAGGTATGTAGCATTTTCTTAGTCTGAGGAGCACCGCAGGGAAAGATTCAGAATATTTAGCAAAGAACAAAACTCCTCACGACTGGATCAATAAGTAACATCATGATGTTGTTGCTGTTTGTGCCATCGAGTCACTTGGGACTCATAGTGACCCTATGTACAAGAGCACTAAATCCTGCTCTATCCTGTGCTAACCTCGTTGTCTGACACACATACTCCCACTTCCACATCACTGAATCCTCCTCCTTTGTGTTTCCATTTCTGAGATCTCAGTCTCAATTGTCAGGTCTGCTAGTCTAAGTGTGCTCTGCTGTACATAGCGTTTTCAAAGGCCTGTTATTTCAGAAGTGGATATTCAATCCTTCTTCCTAGTCTGTCTTAATTTTTGTGTGTGTTTTTTTTAATAATAGTATCTGACATACAAGCATTTTCTAGAAAAGAGCAGATGAAAGACATAATGATAGGCAGAAAAAAATGTTATCAAAGATCTCATTTTAGTTGGACCCACAATCAATACTAATGGTACCAGCAGTCAAGAAATCAAAAGAAGTGTTGCATAGGAAAATACAATGCCAAAGACCTCCTTTCTATGGTGCTAAAGAGCAAGGAATGCATTTTAAAGACTGAGGTGTAACACCCAAGCCATGGTGTTTTCAATTGCTTTGTATACATGTGAAAGTTGGATAATGAATAAAGAAGACTGAAGAATTTGAAGTTTATGTGAAGATAATGGAATAAATAAATTTGTCTCAGAGAAGGTACAACCAGGTGATCCTTAGCAAGGATGGTGAAACTTTCTCTCACAAATTTTGGACTTGTTAAGAGGCATCAGTCCTTAGAAAAAGATATGCTGGGGAAAGCAGAGCATCAGTGTAAAAGAGGAAGATTCATGAGATGGATGGACACAATGACTGAAATACTGGGCTTACTCGCAGGAGAGACCTCGAGGGCGGGGCAAGACAGGACTAGGGTGATCTGTGTTCTTAGAGCAGCCTAGAGTTTTAGTTGACTCAGTGATGTCTGGCAGCAGCAATGCAATCTTCCCTGCATTGTAAATGAGCCACAGATAGTTTTAATGTTGGATCAGTTTGATGAACTCATAAATAGCCTAAAATAATAAAATACGCTTCTTGTTGTCATGTGCTGTCAAGTCAAAACTGATCCATCGCTGGTCCTACAAAAGGTTTTCGGAGGCAGTTAATGACACAACAGGACATTTTTAATTTTTTTTCCCCCATGGAGCAGTGGGTGGATTTAAACCACACACCTTTGGGTAGACAGCACAGCTGCTTACCACTAGGCCACTAGAGCTCCCTAAAACACATAAATTCAGCAAAAACGTTTTCATTATTGGAATTCCAGGAGAAGAAATAACTTAGTTATTGCATGTTTAAAAGTCTATAGGCCTCACCTTTTCTTTTTCTCTATTGATATAATTGTTTTTTAAACTCTTACCTTTTTAAGATCTCCCCTCCACATTTTAAAAAATCTGAGCTGCAATTTTTGTTCTAGAATAGGAAAAGATGTCAACCATCAGAAGACAACTCCTATAAGCTTCATTCTTCCTACGCACATCCCTGGGTCTCCACCTCAACAGAAGCAAGTACTTCAATTACGAGTTCTTTTGTTTCTTAGCCTGTTTCTAGTTTGTCAGTTCTCAGAAGGCAGAAACTGTTCCTTTCTCATCTCTGTGTTCCTCCTGGTTTTACTTGAATACCTTGCCCTCAGCAAGATGGATTGCCACAGAGACTGTGAGTAGAGGCTCCAGCGTGTTGAAGACTGTGAGGATTGTACAGGGTAGTAAGGTTCTGCAGCCTTCCATATGGAATGAGGCTCAATGTCAAGAAGACAAAGATTCTCACCCCTGGGCCAATTGGCAGCATCAGGATGGATGGTGAAGAGATTGAGATTGTTCACAGCTTTAGTCTGCTTGGCTCCACAATCAACACTCTTGGCACCAGCAGCCAGGAAATTAAAAGACATATTGAGATTGGAGTCTGCTGTTAGGGACCTCTCTGAAGAGCAATGGTGTGTCTCTGGAGACTAAGGTGCGTCTGGTACAGGCCATGGTCTTTGCAATCACTTGTTAAGCATCAGAGAGCTGGACAATAACCAGGGAGGATAGAAGGAGAATTGATGCTTTTGAGCTTTGGTGTTGGAGAAGAGTGCTGAGGGTACCATGGACTGCTAAGAAAACAAACGGATTCATCCTGGAGAGGGTTAAACCAGGCTGCTCCTTGGAGGCAAGAATTCTGAAACTTCGTCTGACATACTTTGGCCATGCTGTAAGGAGGGACCGGACCTTGGAGAAGGACGTCATGCTTGGGAGATTGGAGGGCAGGAGCAGGAGGGGAAGGCCCTCTGGGAGGTGGATTGATTCAGTGACTAGGGCAATCAGGATGAGTGTGTCTGAGACAATGAGATTGGCACAGGACAGAGCAGAGTTTAGAGCTGTTGTACATAGGGTAGCTATGAGTCGCAAACGACTTGATGGCACGTAACAACAACAACAGTAAGGTTCTTATCTGCTCTTCCTAACAATGGTTATGATCCGATCAATGGCACCTAACAAAAGCAACAACAACAACCTGGCCCTACTTGATATCAGATTTCCTCAATTGAATGTAATTGGCTAGAGGTAAGAATTACAGGTTTCTATCTTTGCTCTGGGTAAGAATCTAGAAGGCAGTTTTCCCCTCCAGAGGGAAAAAACTACGTCCTCACTAGCTATCTGTCAGGGTCATTCTTGTAATTGGACATAATTTGCTTCTTCTCGGCACAGTGCCAACGATGCAAGGTGGTTGCCAATAGGTTTTTTTCCTTCCATTTTCACTCTATCAAACAATTCCTTGTACAGCCCACATTTCCAGTCATTCCGACCATCTGTGTCTTGTAGGGTGGGTGGGAGTTGGCAGGGAGGAAAGGGAGAGGAAGGGTTGTTCGTGGGGTGGAGAGAGTCATAGGCAACTGAGAAACAAGAAGGAAATAAAGCACCTTACTGTCTAGGCAGTATTTTTGTTGTTGTTGTTGTTGTGTACCATTGAGTCATAGCTGATCTGTGACTGACCCTCCGGCGGGATTTGAGAGGCAGTTAATCACACAGTTAATCCCCATCCTTCTCCTGCATTTGGGGAGGGAGGTGTAGAGGAGTAGAAGTCTTGAGAAATGTGAGAAGTTCTGGTAGAGGGAAATTTCCTTTCTCTCATTTTTCAGGCTGAGTTCTGGGCAGCCTGATGTTGACCATTAGTTGATTCAATATTAAACTTTGCTTACAGATAAAAGGTTAAAATTTTCTGTCATTGTTATTTGCTGTTGAGTCAGAACTGCCTCATAGCTGACCCTCTAGTGGGTTTTCAGAAGTTATAAATCCACACGGGAAGAGATTGCCTATCATTCCCCCTTCTAGGCTAGAACTGAGTGCCTTGGAGTTCACAGGAGGGCAATTCTTTACCACTAGCCTACCATTCGGACAAAATAATTCTGTTACTCATCTCTAAATGGCAGGAATAAGGAGAATTCTACTGACTTAGATGCTAATGAGTTTGTTACAGCTGCTTTTATTGTCATATTGACAGCCTCGTTACCAAACCAATGTTTGGAGATGAGCACAGAATTCTAAGGGCTGAGTGAGCACACACAGGTCTTTAGCTGCAGTCAAGGTTGTAGATTCTCTGCACACATGTCTGAAGTGCTAGGCCTTTGTCTTCGTTCCCCAATGCCACTGTAACAGAGATATCACAAGTGGATGGCTTTCATAAACAGATTTGTTTTCTCACAGGTTAAGAGGATAGAAGTTTGAATCTAGGATAGCGTCTCAAGGGGAAGGAAGGTTTTGCTCTCTCTGCTGGCTCTGGGGAAGGCCTTTCAGCTCTGGTTGCCTCTTTGCGTTTCATTTTCCTGATTCCTCCGTGATTTCTTTGTGGCATCTCTCTTTCTCTCATTTGTGCTTACTTTCTCTGTTTCTCATTTACTCTTTTTATGTCTCGACATACACTAGATTTAAGACATGCCCTACTCTGATATGGGTCAATAATATGAAAAGGAAAATCCTATTCCAAAATGGGCTACATCTCCAGGTATCTTACTCATTTGCACGGAGGTGTTTCTGATTCGTAGGGACTCGCTGTCAGGATATCCAAAGCTGTAATTTCAATGGGGAGAGACCACCAATCTTTCTCCCTTGGAGCCACTGGCAGATTCCAGCTTCAAGAGATGCATGGCCTTTGAGTTAACCGTGCGGCTTGCTACAGACTATGACACCAAAGCTCCCTTCTAGAGGTATATGGGGGTTAGAATTCAAGTACATTCTTTTGGGGCAACACAATTTAATCTGTCTCAGCCCTGTTTGCTGGATACTGGTTCTCCAGGCACCAGGCTTCTTCTCCATGTTCATAAACATGCATTCTTCCTTGGTTTCTGAGTTTCTAAATTGGATGAAATAGGTAGTTAGCTATGGTGGGTAATTTGAGCACTCCTGATAAACTCCCACATAATCTAAAATTGTTTTGGCAGCAAGACAGGCAGGAAGAGGAGAATCTTGGAGAAAAGAGAAGCACAAATGCAGAGGGAATTGGGTGTGCACCTCCCACATTCCATTTACACGGTATTCAGTGGCTTTGCAAAGTTACTATGCATTCATTTCCCCCTGACCCATAAAGCAGAATTCTAGCCCCACTCCAGACTCCTTTAACTCATTTACTAAATATATTTTGAATGCCTCTTATCCTGTGCAAAGCTCTGGGGGATACAAAGATGAAAAAGTCATCATTCAGGTCTTTGAGAAATTCACCATTTAGTGGCGAGATGTGTAAACATAGAAGTGTGGTGAAAAGACAACACGACAGGGCTTGTGAAAAGGTATCCTACAGGGCACTAGGGATGCATCCAGTAACTGAGCTGTCAGGACTGTTACTGCTGTCAGGATTACAACTAGGTGCTAACAGAGATGTGATCAATACGCAGCTGGGTCAGGAAGGGAAGTATGGACCCTGGGTGTTAAATGGGGAGTCAGGAAAAAGGAGAGAAAAAGCTTCATAGAAGTTGCTGTTGGTGAGAGTCTTAAGAGCCATGAGTGAGCGAGTTTGCCACGGGGGTTGGTAGGGAGACAGAGAAAGTAGGAAAGGTGATGCACATGGAATGGGCCTTCTGCTCATCGCATGTGTGTGTGTGTGTGCGTGTGCAATTCTGCTTGGTTTCAGCACACAAACAAGGTTCACGTATAAGAATCAGATGAAACTGAGATATGTCGCTCATCATGATGTCCTCCAGGGTCACCCATTTTTAATAATATTTCATGAGTTCCTTGTTTTTCAATGCAGTATAGTATTCCATTGTGTGAATTACGTATACAGCATTGAAACAGATGAGGGAGAGAACAGTTTAAAAGCAGTATATGATTGGGTGTTATGGTTATGACAAGAGTCCAGAATGAAGGCTGCACAGTGGAGTATACTCGAGTGAGGGGGGCCAGGATGGAGGTGAAGGGAGAGGAGCGAACTGGGGGGTAGGGTGGGCAAGAAGAAAAATGCTACAATGAACAAATGGAAATCCAAAATCTCTGTAAATGTTCATTAAAATTAATAAAATAAAATAAATAGAATCAAATGAAGGGCTTCATAAGTTATTAAAAGAATTTGAATTTTGTGTTCTCAATTACAGGAACAAAAAGCTTCTTGTATATTTCAGTCCGACTTTTACTCCAGGAAGCTCTTCACTTGGTTAATCATACGTCCTTGTACCCTTGATGGACATCTACAAACCTCAGTTTTCTCATCGGGGAATGGACATAATAGCCCATGACCTGCTTACCAGGCAAACAGATTGCATGCAACAGAATGCGGAACCCCAAGCTGAAAGGGCTCCTTTTTCATGATGTTCTCTGAAGTGCGTCTTATCTTTTGCTTTGCTCACCTTTTCTATTTTTTTCTTTTAAACCTTACATTCCAATTGCTTCCTACTTCCTTTGAACTTCTTCAAGTTGTCAGCATCTTCTTTAGGACCCAAGTGATTGCTCTTCCAGGAAACCTTCGGTATTTGTTTTCCATACTGCAAACTTAACAGCATGAACCAACAGGCAATTACTCAACAGGTCATGAGGCCAAGGGTAGCTTCAAGGGGTTCTTCTTTCAGACTTCACAAAACAGAGGTCGGTGTGTCATCCAGGCTACATGCTTTGCTGAGCTCAGAGTCGTCTTCCAAGTGTATACACGTGTTTGCAGAGTCAGGGTTCACCCAGTTGCAGAACGGAAGCACCTGCTTTCCTACGGGGCATCACTCAACCTGAGAGGTCACTCGCCTTTTTCTGCCATGTGACCCTGTCTCGACCCATGTCTACAATATGGCAGCTTGTGTCTTGACGGCAAACAGAAGAGCTTTGAATTTCTGACTTCTGTCTCCCATCTGTAGATTCTCTCTGAAAAGGGCCAACCTGCTTAAACTTGGCCCACTTACACTCTAAAAAAAGAGGATTATTTGTGACATGCATATAAGGGGGTGGAAATTTTAGAAGCTGTGTTAGAATTCTATCTACCTCAATTTCTATTGTTGTTGACTGGTGTTGAGTTGGCCCCCAACTTATGGTGGGCCCCGCACAATCTAAAGAAACCCTGCTCGGTTCTACACCGTTGGCTGCAGACTGAATCACTGTGATTTATAAAGGTTTCACTGGAAGATTCTTAAAGGTAGAACACCAGGCCTTTATTCTTAATCCATCCCAGCCTAGGAATTCTACACCACCCTTTAGTAAGTATCACAGTAACACACATGCCTCTCCTAGCATGCCGGGGGCGGGGGGGGGGGCTGTAATTACTGTGTATGAGGGGCATTGATTAGGAATTGAAATAGGATCTCCCACAGGGAAGCTGAGCATTCCCCTACTAAATCACCACCTCACTGTGACTTCCATTACCAAATCTAAGTGCAAGCCTCTCGCTTAGCTGATTCTGACTCATAATTTGACCCACGGGGCACCTAAGACTGGAAATCTTTGTGAGCCTCATTTTTCTCCTATGGAACAATCAGAGGGTTCAAACTCCTGACCTTTCTGTTAGCAGCCAGGTGTTTTAACTACTGCACTTCTCAGGCTCTTATTTTAAAAAACCTAAAGTTTACCTTCCTGACATTTAAAAAATTCCTGTGTGGCCTGTTCTATCTATCCACTGCATGTAAACACTCAATTGAATTCCATTTCATATTACATGTGTGCTATTTCAGGACTAGTTTTTATTCTTCAGGGTCAGGAGTATGCTTTCCTTTACCCTCCCCCCACCAAAAAAAAATCCACTTGGATCCTCCCACATTCTCACTCAATGCTGGAAAGACCAGAAACTTAATAGATGCTGCTGTTTTTTTGTTTCTCTTTTGATCTCACCCAGAATTTTTCTATGCATATGTTCCTTATTGCCATGCTAATAATATTAGGGGCAGTGACCTTACAGTGGAAAAATGCACAGTGGCCTCAGTAGAACCCACTGGAATGGCATGTCACATGAGATCTCTGTGGAGGAAGTCAGAGCACAGATCTGAAGATGTGAGATGCCGAAATTTAGAGCCTCAAGGTAACTGGAGAAAGAGCCTTATTTGTGAATTGGACTAAATTCTCTGTGTAGACAAAGCGTATTCACTTTCAGTGAATATCTGGCATCAGATTAACCAAAGCTTAAATTGGCTAGGCTAGGTGACCCACCTTTGAACTGTGCACCTTGTTTTTCTTTGGGAGACATGGCTTTAAAGACGAACAACTCAGTAAGCCCCAAATGAACCTCTGCACATTTTATCTTGCAGGATTAACCTTCCAGAGGAGATGTAGAGTGTTTGGAAAACAAATGCATAGCAAATGCTCTTTGAGGCAATCCATGTCCACCCAACTAACTGAGCTTGACAGCTTCTAAGAGATGATAAAGCATATGAACTACTTTCGACGCAGTAAGTAGAGCTTAGAGCTTCTCCTTTGTTAACATGACCTCTGGCTATTGCACAGCAAGATCACTCAATAACTTTGATGCTGGCTTAAAAAAAAGAGAGTGCTGTCTCTGTTTATTTTTTTTCCGCATTGGCTCTAATGGCAGATTGTCGACAAGGCCATTAAATATATATCTGTTGCATGGCCTTGTTCTGGCCAGGTCTAAATCCCACCCACCCACATTGTATATACAACATGATGTTTAAAGTTGGAAGATCACTGAGTGTATCCAGGGAAGACAGATGTGCTATGTACACAGGGGAAATGTATACAACAGACTGCATCTTAATGTATACATTGAGAAATACATATGAAATGGGGTCGTATCTGCTTAGAGAACCAGGGGTGGCATCAAAGGATGATCTTGTAGAACCTAATGATTAAGCTGGTCTCAGAGGCAGAAAACATTTGGTGAATAGAAATCCATCATCATTCCTCTCAAACTCAATAGTTTTAGTGTCTCCTCAGAGCCACTTATAAGAGCATAGGTTACTGAGGACAGTCTGTGCCCCACCCCTGGCCAGCTATTGTGACACTGTTCACTTACTAATGTTACAATGTTCACTCAGCCTGGATGAGGTGCTAACCCGGGGGTGGGGGTGTTACACGCTGAGTAAGCATGCTGATGAATGGATTGGCTGGGGGAACGAAGAAAACTGTTAAAAATGAACAGGAAAATAGAATGGAAAATAATCCTCGAGATCAACTTAGCAGATTTCTCATTTGCAAATGAGAAATCAAGTGGGAGAGATTCAGTTAAGCTAAAAATAGCCTGTGTAAGGTCAAATTATTAAGCGGTTTTTACAAATGGCCTTAGGATTCAGCTCTTTTGATTCCTAGTGCATACTAATATTCTCCCACAGCCATTCACCCAGGAGGAACACTAGGACTTTCCTTCCATTTAGTAAGTGGTCACTGAGTGACCAGCGGCGGTGAGGTTCACGATGAGTCAGAATGGCCTCATAGCTGACCCTCTAGCAGGTTTTCGGAGACTATCAACTGCAGAGGAAGAGACTGCCCATTTTTCTAATACGGAATCACTGGTGGATTAGAACTGCTAGAGAGCCTAATCCTTTTGGTCAGCAGTGCAACTCCTTATGGGCTATGCCAGACATTTAGAAAAGAACTAAAAGATAAACAATCAAAGGTATTCCCTAGCTCCACATAACGATATAATTTTCTATTTTCCCCCCTTTAAATTCATTAATTATTGCACATTTTCTTCCTTCCTCCTCCCACCTCCTCTCCTAGTCTAGTTTGCAATGTACCATTTGTTCCAGATTGTTGTCATATATATAATACTTAATCATATATTCTTTTCAGATCATTCTTACATTCATCTGTTTCAATGCATTGATCATTAAACATCTCTCCACTCTTCCTATTCTTCCCCCAAACCCTACGTCAGACCTATTTTTAGACTGATATGGCAGTGGTGTTACTCTATATTTGTCTTTTTTGTGCCTGAGTTATTTCACACAGCATAATGTCCTCCATACTCACCCTGTTGTAGAGTGTTTCATGAGTTCATTGTTTTGCAATGCTGTGTAATATTCTGTTGTGTGAATGTGTCATAGTTTTTCTATCCATTCGTTTGTTGATGAACACTCAGGTTGTTTCCATTTCTTTGCTGTTGTGAATAACACAGCAATAAACATGGGTGTGGATACATCTGTTTGAATTGTGGCTCTGATTTATTTACGGTATATTTCCAGTGGTGGAATTGTTGGGTCAAAAGGTATTTCTGTTTTCAACTTTTTGAGAAAGCATCAGACTGCCTTCTATAAGTGGTTGTGGTATTTTACATTCCCAACAGTAGAAGAGTTCCAGTCTCTCCACAGTCTCACAAGCATGTGTTGTTTGCTGCTCTGTTGAACTTTGCTATTATTTCTTGGGTGAGATGATATCTCATAGTTATTTTGATTTGCACCTCTCTGAGAGCTAGGAAGTTTGAACATTTGTTTATGTGTTTATTTACCATTCGAATGTCTTCTTTGGTGAAGTGTCTATTCATATCCTGTGCCCGTTTTGCGATTGGGTTGTTTACCTTTCTCTTGTTGAGCTGCTGGAGTATTATATAAATTTTAGATATAAATCTTTTATCAGATACATCATCACCAAATAAGTCTTCCTTGTCTTTGAATTTTCTTTTTTACTCTGTTGGAGAAAATTTTTTATGCTAACCAAAAGGATTAGGCTCTCTAGCAGTTCTAATCCACCAGTGATTTGATTCTTAGAAGGTCCCATTCATCTATTTTACTCTTTCTTGGTTGTAGATTTTTCATTATGCTTAGGAGACTATTTATGCTGGAAATTTGGGCTTTTGAGTTGTTCCTGACTTTTCTTTGATGAATTTTATAGTTTTTAGGTTTTCTTCTATGTTCCTAACCCACCTTAAGCTGTTTTTGTGTATTGTGTGAGGTGTGGGTCTTGCTTAAGTTTTCTGCAGATGACTTTCTAATTTTACCAACACCAACTATTAAAGAGGCTATAGCTTCTTCATTTAACTGATTTTGTATCCTTGTCAAAAATCAGTTGACCGTAGATAGATGATGAGCTTTCTGGATTTGCAGTTCTGTTCCATTGATCTGTGTATCAACTGCTGTACCGGTACCATGTTGTCTTGACCACCACAACTGTGTAGTAGGTTTTAAGATCAGGGAAGTGTGATGCCTCCTACCTTGTTCCTCTTTTTCAATAATACTTTGCTTATTCAGGGTCTCTTTTTGTTCCTGATAAAATCAGAAATTGCATTTTCCATCTCATTGAAGAATGGAGCGATACAATTTTTGAGAACGTTCAAGGAAGCTTCTCCAACCTCCTAGTGTTGTTAGAAATTCTGCCATAATTAGTTCTAAGATTAAGATTGCCAGTGTATTGCTGTTGTTGTTAGGTGCTATCAAGCTGAGTATGATCCACAGCGACCTTAGAAATAACAAATCTGAACCCTGTCCTATCCTGTGCCAGCCTCACAATCTCTGACACACTAGAGCCCACTGTGGCAGCCACTGTGTTAATCTATCTGGTTAAGGTTCTTGACCTCTTTCGCCAACCCTCGAGCATGCAGGTATATCATAAAACACATTCTGTGTCATGCATCACCTTCAACCTATTCATTTACTCATGGTGTTGTTAGCTGTTGCTGAGTCAATCCCAGTTTGTTGTGACACTATATATAGTGGAATGAGACGCAACCCAGTCCCACACCGGCCCTAAGATCTTTTGCCGATTAAATTGTTGTGATCCACAGGGTTTGCCTTAGCTGTTTCTCATAGATTGCCTTCTAGCCTGCCTAAATCTGGAAGCTGTGCTGAAACTTGCTAAGCAACGTGCATACGTCCGCTGACAGATGAGGGGTGGCTGTGCAGGTGGGGGTGGTGATTGGTGAGAATTGCATTCAGGTTTCCTGCATAAAAGCAAGAATTCTACCACATAATGCCATTCTCCCTCACTTACTTCCAGAGTGAGGGTGTTCACAAGACTCTTGGTATATGAAGAAGGAAGAAAGCAGAGAATATGTAAGGAATTAGGAAAAAGGAGAGAGAAACCAAATAGAAAGTGTTAAAATGGGACTGAGGAAAAAACTTTTGCTAAGTCACAACTTTTCTATGGTCAGCCTAATAGTGGAAACTCTTTATTATATGGGATTCTCTGAATGGAGAAAGAAAATGGAAGAAAGATGCAAAGCGGCTGATACAGTAGCTCAGTGACTCTCCATCACTTGCATCTGTGCTGGGTTTGGTCTGGCTCTGGTCAATAGAACGTGGCAGAAGTAAAGTGCTGGTCTGGAGCTCAAGCTTGAAGCTGCTCTGCATTCTTCCTGCATCCCCATCAGAATTCCTGTAACCATTACCACGTGAGCAAATCCAGGCTGTCCTGATCAAAAAGGAGAGATCGTGACGACTAAAACAAGCCTTTTCTATTCAGACTTTTTTGACCACACGGCCATTTGCAGAGTCAGTGGCTGACTGTAGACACACATACCTGTACAACCAAGCCTGGAGAAAATTAGCAAAACCGTCCCATTGAGTCTAATTCAAAATATCAACCCACAGGATGATGAGACAGGCAAAGGTTATTCTTTTCAGGAATTAAGTTTCATGGTAATTTTTGCACAGCAATAAATAGCTAATTGTTGTTGTTGTTGTTATGTGCTGTTGAGTCGTTTGTGACTCATAGCGACCCTATGCACAACAGCCCTAAACCCTGCTTTATCCTGCGCCAACCACACTGCCTCCGACACACCCATCCCGATTACCCCAGTCACCGAATCAATCCATCTCATAGAGGGTTTTCCCCTCCTGAGCCGTCCCTCCACCCTCCCAAGCATGATGTCCCTCTCCAAGGACCCGTCCCTCCTGGCAACATGTCCAAAGTATGTCAGACGAAGGCCCAGAATCCTTGCCTCCAAGGAGTAGCTTGGTTTAATCCTCTCCAAGATGAATCTGTTTGTTTTCCTAGCAGTCCATGGTACATTCAGTACTCTTCTCCAGCACCACAGCTCAAAAGCATCAACTCTCCTTCTGTCCTCCCTAGTCATTGTCCAACTCTCTGATGCATAACAAGCAATTGCAAAGACCATGGCCTGTATCAGGCGCACCTTAGTCTCCAGAGAGACACCGTTGATCCTGAGTACTTTAGAGAGGTCTCTAACAGCAGACTTTCCCATCGTGATACACTTTTTTATTTCCTGACTCCTGGTGCCAAGAGTGTAGCTAAATAGTGAACAGGCATTTTGCTGGGAATATATGGATATTGATTTGGTCCACAAAATTTAGAGCACTCCCCTCGCTCTTTGGGGTGAGGTGGGTATATTGTTGTTAAGTGCTGTTGAGTCAAACATGGCTCACAGTGGCCCTACGAACAGCAAATCTGAGCCCTGTGCTAACCTGTGCCATCCTCATATTCTGACGTACTTGAACTGGTGACTGCACTAATTATGCCATTCCATCTCATTGAAGATCTTCCTCTCTTTTTCTTACCATCTACCTTTGCTAGCATGATGTCCCTTTACAGGGAATACCCTCTTGAAGAAAATTAACCAAAGTGTCTGAGATGACGGTTTGCTATCTTTGTCTCTTAGGAGCACTCTGACTGTATCTTCTTCAAGACATATCTGTTTATTCTTTCGGCACTTCTTCAGATATTCAGTACTCTTCTCTGATATAATAACTCTTTGATTCTTCTTCTGTCATGCTTGTTCATTGTCCAGCTCTCAGATGCACAACATGTGACTAAAAATACTATAGTTTGAATCATGTGCACCTTAGTCTTCAAACTAAGGCCTCCTTGCTCCTCAGTTTTTTGGACAGGCCGCTGACAGCAGACTTTCCCAACCCAACACTTCTTTGATTTCTTGACTGCAGTGCCAAAGGTATTGATTGTGGATCCAAATAAAATAAAGTTTTTGAAATGTCAATATTTTCCCCCTTCTATTATGATATTGCCTTTTGACCTAATGGTGAGGATTTTTAGTTTCTTGATATTTAGACGTAATCCATCTTTATGGCATTAATGCTTGATCTTCTGCAGCAAGCATTTCAAGTCCTCCTCTCTTTCAGCAAGAAAGGTTGTATCATCTGCATAATATAGGTTGTTGATGAGTCTTTTTTCCTATCCTGATGTCACATTTTTCTTCATAGAGTCCAGATTCTTGACTTACTTGGTCAGCATACAGAAACATACCCATAGAAGTAGAGAAAGGATGCAGCCCTGACACACATCTTTCTTGATTTTAAATCAGACAGTGTTCCTCTGCTTTGTTCAGATAACAGATTCTTGGTCTAAATATAGGTCTTGTGTTAACATGATTAAATGTTCTGAGATTCACATTTTTCTTGGTGTTAACCTTAGTTTGTTATGATGCATGTAGTCAAATGCCTTTGCCTAGTCAACAAAACAAATAGAACTTCTTGTAGTCTCTGCTTTCTGTTAGGATCCATCTGACATCACCAATGATATCTCTGATGCCACAGACTCTTCTAAATCCAGCTTGCACTAGCAGTCCTCTGTCTGAGTACTCTTCTAGCTGTTTTTGGATGATCTTCAGCAGTATTTTGCTTGTGTGTGATATTAATGATATTATTTGATAATTTCCACATTCTGTTGGATAACCTTTCTTGCAAATGGTTATCTTGCAAAGTCAGTTGGGCGGGTAGCTGTCTTTCAAATTTCTTGGCTCAAACTGGTGAGCACGTCCAAGGCTGAATCTGTTAGTTGAAATATATCAACTAATATCATATATTCCACTGATTCCTGGAACCCTACATTTTGACAGTATATTCAGTGCAGTTGAACTTCCTTTGTTACCATTGGATATTGGTTGTGTGCTACTTCCTAAAATATTGCTTTGTCAATCAGATCTTCTACCATGTGATTTATTGCCTCTGCAAACCACTATAGTGTTGGTTGTAGGTGAATTCTGACCTGATAGTACAAAAAAATAGTAAACAACAACTACAAATTGTTATTATGTGGTGCCGTTATATTGATTTTCTAATTATGGTTATCCTATATGGCAGAGTAAAATCCCCCTATAAGGCTTTCCAGGGTGTAAGGTATATTGGGAAAATCAACAAGTCTTTCTCTAGTCAAGCTGATGGGATGATTTGAACTTCCAACCTTTGAATTAACAGTCAAATGCTTAAACACTGGGTCACTGGAGTATGTATAAGAGCTTGTCATTGGATGAGGATTTACTCAGTGTTGGTTCAGCTCCACCAATCCCCTTACTCCAAACACCAACATCATCCAAGAAGGACTATTCCTGCTGCTACTCCACCATTGTCTAGCCTTTCTCACTTGTGTCCAGTATCATCTGGCAGAAAGAGATCTCTGTAACTGGAAACTGGCCACCTTGCATGACTAGGACAAAGTTACCTCAGAGGAGAAGTTGTTCTATCCCAGTGAAATAGCAAGTGTGATGTGATATGGTGTTACCAGAAGGAAAGGTCATGCAATTGGCAGAAAATACTTCTGAATTGGATTTCCAATTTGGTCAATTTATGAGGCTTAAAGGGATCTTCTTCAAGCGCATGTTTCTTTATGTAAAACAATGTAAGCAATAACATTTCCTCACAATGTTGATTATATATATAATTTGTTGTTGTGTACTTTAGAGTCAGAATTGACCCATACCTGACTCTCCAGTGGGTTTTCAGGAGCAATTAATAGCATGGAAGGAGATTGCCCATTCTTCTCTCAAGGAGTAGCTGGTGACCTTGAACCAAGTGCCTTCGGGATTGCAGAACAACTTCTTTGCCACTAGGCCCACCAGAGAGCTCTATGGAACTCATATAATTTTAAGAAACAACAGCCACTAAATGTTAAACCAAAAAGAAAAAAAAACCCCTAGCTAGCAAGAAACCAACAACGAAAACCTACCCTCCCTTATAGTACCTCTCCACCAGATTTCTTTATCAGATATCTTAATGGAAAAAGACTGCCTCATCTTACTCCAGTACAGCATTTTGTGTGCTTAATCTGCCAACTTTTTGGTAAGCAGCCCAGTAGGAACCCTGAATATTTGCTTAGTGCTACAAAGCCCCGGTGACCTAGCAGATAAGGAGTTGTGCTGTCAACCCAAAGGCAGGCAGTTGAAAGCCAGCAGCTGCTCCAAAGGAGAAAGATGGGCAGTCGACTCCTGTGTGATATACAGTTTCTGAAAACCTGCTGGAGGGTCAGCAATGAGTGGGTTCCAAGGAGTTGGGTGGAACTAAGTGCTCAGCCCTGTTTTATGATGATATACTGAGGAGCCAGACAATGCCCTAATTTTCATGGAGATTGCATTCTATATTGCTGATATGAAAGGGTTACAAAGAGGAGAAACTGTGCTTTGCTCTTATGAGAAGTCATAGATTTTCTTCTTTTTAAAAAATGCCTAAAAATTGGATTTCTGGGTAAAGTTTTATTTGAAGAAAGGCCTGTCTGCTTGGGGGAAAAAGGGATTTGAAAACTACTTCTCCACTTCATCTGCCATCAGGGAAGTCCATGTTTTTCCTGACAGAAATGCTTTTGCAAGTCAGCTCACACTTACTACTTTAATATGTTACAAAATGATATAGCCTATGAGAAGATTAAAAAAAAATCTCCCCCTCTTATTGCGTTGAGCATTGAGCAGGAGCGTGAATGCTTTTCTCAATAGTTCCAGATTCTCCCGCTTAGCCATTCTGAAGCATCAGACAATACAGACATCCTGCACCTTAAAATTCCTTCTTTCCTAGATTTTCACAACACTAAATCTTTTGTATCTCTTTCTTGGATTGTTTTGTTTTCCATTTTCCTAACCCACTCCCTTTTCTCCTTCTCCTCCTTCGATGTCACTGGCATTCTTTTGTTTTCTTCATTCTTTATCAAAGTGATTCTTTTCTATTCCCACAGCTTCAGCCATCTTATTCACGCAGATGGCAGATTTCATAAATTGAAGCCCATTTCTCCGTGGGGAGCAAAACACTTCAGCTTCTCATAGAGCTGGCATGCCCACTCAAAGTCCCTTAGGCATCACAAACATAAGTCTAAATCTAGACTTACATGCTTTGTAAAAACAGCTTCTACTCTTGTTTTCCAGAACTGTACATGGCATTATTAGTCTGCCAGTCTCCAGGTTAGAACCTGAGTTTCTATATAGTCCTGTTCTTTCCTGCCTAACTTTTGATTAGATTTCATATTCTGTTGACTGATTTCCACAAATTGCTTCTTTGCGTCCATTCCAATATCAGAGTTATTACCGTGGTTTAGCACTTTTCTCTCACTTTCATTTTCTCTCACCAGGACTGCTGACATTTTTCCAGACAGGTCTCCCTAAGAGCTAGTGAAAACTATCTGATGTAGAGTTGGTACTGATTCATGATAAACCCATGTGTGTCAGAGTAGACTTGGGGTCCATATAGATTCATGAATGATTTTTTTTTTAAAGATTGCCAATCTTTTCTTCCGAGTCACTACCAGGTAGACCAAAACTTCTATCCATTCAGTCTAGCCAAGCACATTAACTATTTGCTTCTAGGGCTCCCCTAACCTTAAATTATGACTTTAAAAACTATATTATCTATTTTTTAAACATAGTTGTTGTTTTTAAAACAGTACTTCAGTTCAAAGCAGAACTTTGATTCTGTCCATAGATTATAGAAAAATCTTATGACTTCCTATTGCATATAAAATAAATTCCAAATCTCTTATGATGTCATCCTCCCTGACCTGACACTGACTTGCCCTTCAACCTTTCTCTTCATGTGACCATGACTCTGAATCTAGATTGCACTTAAAGTATTTAATACTTTTGTTGTTGTTGTTGTTTGGTTGGTTTGGTTTTTAATGGCCTTCTTTAACATCATCCGTTTGTCTAACTTCTATTCTTATTTCAAGGCACAGTTCAGGTATTCTTTTAGGAAGGAAGGTAAGTATAAAACTGTTGGTCCTTTACAAACCACAGGTTAGAGAAACTGCCCACACTACATGTATCTAGCAAAGGACTGTTTTGTATCCACAAGGATACTTGTTGTTGCTGTTTTGGGATGTCCTTGTCTAGGACATCCCATAGGAATCCTATGAATTACAGATCTGAAATTTACCCTATCCTACCTACACCATTCACATGATCTCTGTCATGCTCAAGTCCATTGTGGTAATGACTGTACCAATGCATCTTTTTAAGGTCTCCCTTTCCTTTGCTAACCCTCTAACTTTCCAATGATCTCTCTTCAAGGACTGGTCCTCCTGAAAATATGTCCTAAGTGAGATGAAGTTTCATCATCCTTGCTTCTAAGGAGCCCTATGGTTGTACTTCCTTCAAGAAAGATTTGTTTGTTCTTTTGGCAGACCACAATTAAATATTTTTATGTTGGTTCCAAGACATAGCAACCCCATATATAAAGGACAAAATGTTGCCCAGTCCTGCACTATCGTCATAAGAGAAGCCATGTTTGAGCTCATTGCTACAGCCACTCTGTCAGTGCATCACATTAAAGTTACCTGAGTTTGTAGTTAGTAGAGACTAATGTCAAAGGTGTATGAAGGAACTTTCTGAGCTGATGGAATCATTCTGTATCTCACTGACAGTCTTCCTCTTTTTTGTTGATCCTTTTCCAAGCATGATGTCCTTCTCCAGGGACTCTTCATTCGTTATAATATATCCAAGGTACACAAGACAAAATCTCATTCTCCTCACTTTTAAGGAGTACTCTGGTTACACTTCTTCTAAGACAGATTTAAACTACACCCCCCTCCCCCAGTCCATGGTGTATCCAGTATTCTTTTCAAGCTCTACAATCCAAATACATCAATATTATTACTTATCTCACTTTTATAGACATATAAGATTATTGAAAATGGAACAGTTTGGTTCAACGAAATAATTTTTCTTCTTTTTTTCAAAGAGAAGAGTGAACTGGGGGGAGGGGTGGGCAGGGAGAAAAATGCAACAGTGAATGTATGAAAATCCAAAATCTCTGTAAACGTTCATTAAGATTCATTTTAAAAAATTTAAAAAAGAATAAAAATTACCCCCCTCAAAAAAAAAAAAAAAAGAAAATAGTATAGTTTGGTTCAAGTTCAACCTTAATTGAATCAAAGTGATTAGTTTTTAACATTTTAAAGGGACTTACTGCCACAGATTTGTTTAATGCAATAAACTATTTTAATTTCTGACAGCTGCTTTTTATAGATGTTGATTGTACATAGAAGTAAATAAGAAAATAAAAGTCTGGCTGAAAAAAAATGGCCAAGTGTTGGGCCTTTCTATTCATGAACAGGAAATATTTTTCCTATTTAGCTGAGTTCCTTGTTGGGTCTTGTATTAGTGTTTTTCCGTTTTCCTTATAAAGATCTTTTGAGTCTCTAGTTGTGTTTATTCCCAAGAATTTAAGTCCATGGTTGACTATCATAAATGGTATTGGGTTCTTCGTTTCCTTTCCCCTGCTTTCCTTGTTTCAGAGAAATCTCAGATTTTTGTATGTTAATGTTGTATCCTGACACTCTACCAAATTGATCTACTAGGTCTACCAGGTTTTTAAAACGTTTTTTCTAACATGTTTTGAGTCTTTGAGGTTTTAGGGATACAGTATCATATTGTCTGCATATAGCAAAAATCCTACCAAAAGCAATCTACAGATTTAATGCAATTCCAATGCAGATACCAAACTCATTTTCAAAGAGGTGGAAAAGGCATTTGGGATTTTCATTTAGAATGGAAAAAGATCCTGAATAAGCAAGCTTTTCTGAAAAATTAAAATGAAGTAAGAAGCATAGCACTCCTTGATTTCAAACCATGTTACCAAGCTATAATAACCCAAATAGCATGGTGTTGGTATAATGACAGACACATAGACTAAGAATAGAATAGAATGAGAATAGAATGAGAGACTAAGAATAGGAATAGAATGAAAAAAACCCATGAAATAAACCCATATACCTATGGTCAATTGGTATTTATCAAATAATCAAAACCCATTAAGTAGGAAAATAACCTCTTCAACAAATAATGCTGGCAGAACTGGACATCTGTCTGCAGAAAATGGAAACACCATAAATAGAAATCAACTCAAGGTAGATCAGAGATCTAGAGGTAAAACTCAAAGAGACAAAATGTGACCAAAATTTGAAGGTCTAGTGTATAGCATAAATATAAAACTGCAAATATACTGAGGAATGTACAATCAAGAAAGAATAAAAGCAACAAATGATATCTAAAAAAAAAAAAAATCAAGTCCCTGTGTGCTTGCAAACCTTTTTTCCAACAGGGTGAAAAGAAAGCCTATAGACTGGGAAAAAGCATTTGACAATTACATCTCAAATGGTCTCATAATGAAAATTTACAGAGCACCACAGGTCCTCTGTTAGAAAAAGACTGAAAAGCCAATCCCAAAATGGGAAAAGACCTGAAAAGATTCTTCACAAAGGAAGACATTCAGATGGTAAAGAAAAGGTTCAGAGAAGAGCAGGTGAGTCTGGAGTCTGAGTGGGAGTACTCGAATCAACCATACAAGGCTTATGTGTGAAGCAGTGAGCTAGTTTATTTTCACCTGGATGCAGGTGAGCCGAGCTCTCAAAATAAAAGTCAGCAGCTCTTGCTGTTAGTAGGGGGTTTATATACAGAGATTGTTGGTGGGTTCAGTTGATCATATGGAAGAAGTCTTGGTTGGATAGTATTGTGTTGGTGACTTTTTCTTATCTTGAAGGTGTGGTGTTAGGTCAACTCATTTTCTGTGGTGTTCCTGAAACATCCAGGTTTTTGCCAATTCAACTTTCCACTAGTAGTTGAGAAGTCTGGAACTAGGGAGAGGGCTTTATCTGAGAAGTAGAAATTATAACATCAATGAGGCCATTTTACTTTACCTATTAGTAAATAGTACATTAGTAAATAGTAAATTAGCAAATAGTAGCATCAGGATGGATGGCGAAGATATTGAGATTGTTCACAGCTTCAGTTTACTCAGCTCCACAGTCAACACTCTTGGCACCAGCAGCCAGGAAATAAAAAAACGTATTGCAATGGAAAAGTCTGCTGTTAGGGACCTCTCTAAACTACTCAAGACCAACGGTGTCTCTTTGGAGACGAAGGTGCGCCTGATACAGGCTATGGTCTTTGCAATCACTATGCATCAGAGAGCTGGACAATGACTAGGCAGGACAGAAGGAGAATTGATGCCTTTGAGCTGTGGTGCTGGAGAAGAGTATTGAATGTACCATGGACTGCCAAGAAAACAAACAGATTCATCCTAGAGAGGGTTAAACCAGGCTACTCCTTGGAGGCAAAGATTCTGGGGCCTCGTCTGACATACTTTGGACATGTTGCAAGGAGAGACAGGTCTTTGGAGAGGGACATCATGCTGGGTAGAGTAGAGGGACAGCGCAGGAGGGGAAGACCCTCTATGAGGTGGATTGATTCAGTGACTGGGGTAATCGGAATGGGTGTGTCAGAGGCAATGCGATTGGCCCAGGATAGAGCAGGGTTTAGGGCTGTTGTACATAGGGTCGCTATGAGTCGCAAACGACTCGACGGCACATAACAACAACAACAACAACAATTAGCAAATAGATACATCAAGAAATATTCAAAATCATTGGCAATAAGAGAGATGTAAATTTTTTTTTTTTTATTTCTGTGTGCGTGTACCGTCAAATCAGATCTGACTGGTACAGGAGGATATTGCACCTCCTTCTCCGGCAGAGCGTCTGGTGGATTCGAACCGTGTTCCTCTGGGATTGCAGTGCAGCTTCTTGCCACTAGGCCACCAGAGCTCCCCAAAAGATGTAAATTAAAACAACAATAAGATTGTATCTCACCCCAGTAGCAGTAGCAGAGTTTAACAGGACAGGAAGCAACACATTTTGGAGACGATGTGGAGACACTGGAACTCTCACACACTGCTCCGTGGGGGTGTACAATGGTATAAGTGCTTGGGAAACAATTTGGCATTTCCTCAAAAAGCTGAACATAGAAATCCCATATGACCCAGCCATTCCACTGCTAAGAAAATATCCCAAGTAGAACTGAGACAGAAATGGAGTTATCTACACTTATGTTCATAGCATCATTATTCACAGTAGCTGGAAAATGGAAACAACCCAAATGACCATCAACAAACAAATGGATTGAGAAATTGTGGTACATTCACACAATAGAGTACTATGCAACAGTGAGAAACAACAATTTCACAAAATACTAAATGATATGGGAGAGTTTGAAGTGTATTACTCTGGGTTAAATAACACAGTCTCATAAGGATAAATACTGCACACTGTCGTTATTGTAAAAGTAGAAGGACAACTGAGCAAGATATGTATAAAGATTTAAAATGGGAAGAGAATGGAAGAAGAGGAAGGGTGGAAAGGAGTAGGATGCCAGAGGTCAGTAGATGGATGGAGGTGTGAAGGAATGGGAAAAATTCAATAGGAACTTAAAAAGATAGAGCAATAATAGACATGTTGCTGTTGTTATATGCCATGGGGTTTGAGCTGATCCATAGCTGACCCTCCAGTGGGCTTTCAGAGGCAGTAAATCACGTGAGAGGGGTTTGCCCATGTTTCTCCCATGGTGCAGCTGGCAGATTCCAAATGTGTGCCTTTGGATTGCAGTGCCACTTCTTACTCCTATGCCACTAGAACTTCTACTAATCGGCAGGGATCAATAGTAACTAATTATATACAATAGAATGTATATGAATGATTATGAGACACAATATAAATGAAAGATTATATAAAGCACAATGTATATGAATTAAACATAATAAAAATGGAGAAAGTGTTTAATTAACAAAATAATATAGACAAATGACCAATAAGTCCATGAATAGATTTTGAATATTATTAAAATCACAATGAAATATGTACTGCATACATTTTTAGAGCAACTAAAATAAAAAACTGACCTTTCCCAAGCATTGGAAATGCTAAGGAACAACCTGACTTCTACTTGATTGTTGGTAGGAATATAAATCAATACATTCATTTTGGTAAATAGCTTGGAAAGTTCTTACTAGACTTATCATAAGTTTAACATGCAACCCCATAATTCTATCCCAGTATATTTATTAAAAAGAATTAAAGTATATGTTTTCAGTAATATTTGTACCTGAATATTCATAGTAAAGATATTTATGCTGTTGTTAAGTGCTGTCGAGTTGTAGATGACTCATGGTGACCCTATGAACAAAAGACCTGAACCCTTATATAACTTCCATCATTTCTCCACGTTCACAGAGTTTCCAGAGACAAGCTATTTCATAAGTGGATGCCACACCTGCTTTCAAACTTGTTTTAATTGGGGAGCTCCACCAAACACTGTCCACCATGGGTAACCATTATCGCGTATGACACATCAGTGTCACAGTATTCAGCTTCACAGCTACCGCAAGTCACCTCCACACAGCAAGTAGACAGACCAGTGTTATACCACTTAGAAGGATGTTTGACCAAAAACAATTAAAACCAGGCCTGAGGGGTGCAGCTTGAAATCACCCACCTTTGGCTTGGTAGCATCACTTTCTGGCCACTAGGCCAACTGAGCTCTCTCAAGGTTATTTATAGTAGCCCCGAATCAGAAAAACATCAACTACTGTTCATCAAATAATTAATAGAGAAATAAATTGTAATATACTTAAAATGCACCCCAAATTGTCCTCCTAGATTTCTACTGAAAAATAAAAAGTAATAAACTGCTGTGTACACAATAACTTGGATGAATCTTAAATAATACTATGAGTGAAAGAAACCAGATACAGAAGATAAATACTGTCTGAATCCAATTATAGAACATTTTAGAATGGTGAGATCTAATGTATAGTGAGAGAAAACAGATCACAGGTTACCTGGGTTTGTAGCTTGCAGGGACTGACTTCAAAGGAGCATAAAAAAATGCTCAGGGATGATGAAATAGTTTTATAGCTTTATTGCAGTAGTAGTTACATAGAGTATACATTTGTCAAAGGCTATTGAACTGGACAATTAATGTGTCTACATTTTATGATATATGAATTATGTCTCAATAAAATTGATTAATATGTAAAAAGTATTCCTTAGATTGCTGACATAAGCGGCCCCTTCAGACTCTATTTACTTTATTTTAGAGAAATTTTAAAGAATATGCTGCTTTTCTAAACCACGTGAAATAATTGACTAATCACCAAAACTTAAACTTGACTGCCTAGATTTGAGAGCTCTGTCAATGAATGAGTTAGGGAAAATTCTTTACTTTCTCTGTGTATGCTTTAGTTTTAGCATCTGTTAAATATTGGGATAATAATATCTATCTTGTTATGGACCTTTCCAGAGTGCTGAAGAGCAATGATGTCAGTCTAGATACAAAGGTGAGCTAATCCAGGCCATTGTCTTCGTAATTGCTTGTTATGCTTCAGAGAGCTGGACAGTGACTAAGGATAACAGAAAAAGAATTGATGCCTTTGAGTTGTGGTGCTGGGGAAGAGTCATGAACATACCATGGACTGCTAAGAAAACAAATAGGTATGTCTTGGAGAGGGTGAAAACAAATCTCTCCTTGAAGGCTAGGATTTTGAAGCTCCACCTCACTTACTTTGGGCATGTGGCCAGGAGAGATCAGTCTTTGGAGAAGGATATCATGCTCAGAAGGGTGGACGGACAGCACAAGAGAAGAAGACCCCAGATGAGGTAGATTGAGATAGTGACTGGGGCAATGGGGGTTGCTATGTCAGAATTCGTGAAACTGACTCAGGACAGGGCAGGTTTCAGAGCTGCTGTATATAGGGTTGCTATGCATCACAGGTGACTCAACGACACATAACAATAATAACATACCAAGGAAGGTTTGGAAACAGGAATGACTCTGGAAACTCTATGAACTTTGATAAATATCGGTAGTTGTAGAGGGCTTCAGGCCTTTTGTTCATAAGGTCACATCGAGTCATGCTCGACTCGAAGGGAATCAGCAACATTGGGTTAGATTGTAAGGACTAAATGTATTGAGATATGTTGTTGTTGTGTGCCATAGGTGACTCTCCAGCAGATTTTCAGGGGCAATAAATTGCATAGGAGGAGATTGCCTATCTGACTCCTTCAGAGTCAGGTGAATTTAAACTGCTCGCCTTTGGGTTGGCAGTACAACTCCTTACCACTGAGTCACTAGAGTTCCCTGTTGATACATGTATATGTATATGTTTATATGTTGTTGATTGCCTCCTCATAGCAACTCATAGCGACCCCATGAACAAAAGGCCTGAAGCCCCTCTATCACTATCGACATTTATAAAAATTCATAGAGTTTCAGGAGGCATGTTATTTAGGAAGTGGATGCCACTCCTGCTTCCAAACCTGTCATAGTATGTTATGCGCCATTTAGATGCCTGCAATGTATAGCAACCTTATGCACAGCAACGCTGAACCCTTCTCTGTGTTGAGGAGTAGCTTGGTTTCATCCTTTCTGGGACAGACCTGTTTGTTTTCTTGGTGGTCCATGGTATGTTCAAAACTGTTCTCCTGCACCACAACTCAAAGATGTTGATTTTTCTTCTGTCATCCTTATTCATTGTCCAGCTCTCTGATGCCTAACAATTGTGAAGACCATGACCTGGTTCAGGCACACCTTACTTTCTAGATTGCAGTCATTGTTCTTCAGCACTCTGGAGAAGTCCCTGACAATAGATTTCTTAATGCAATTCGTCTTTTGATTTCCTGACTGTTGGTAAGAGGAATGTTCACTGTGAATCTGAGCAAGCTGAAATTATTAATGTTCACAATTTCTTCCTTACCACCATGGTGCTGCCAGCTGACCTAGTGGTGAGAATATTTGTTTTCTTGATGTTGAGCTTCAATCCATATTGAAGACTACATGCAGTCCTTGTCCTGAAGCAAATGGCCCTTCTCAGTTTTGACAAGCAAGGCTGTGTCATCTGCATAATGCAGGTTGTTGATGAGTTTTCTTCCATTCCTGATACCACATTTCTCCTCATAAAGTCCAGCCTCCTGAATGATCTGTTCTGCATGCAGATTGAAAAGGTATGGAGAAAGGATAAATTCCTGACACATTCCTTGCTTAATTTTGAACAATGTAGTGTTTCCTTGCCCTATTTGGATGACTTCTTCCTGGTCTAAGAGTATAGATTTTACATGAACAGAATAAAATGTTTTGATATTCTCATTCTTTTCAATTCTAGTCTCAATGCTGTGATGCACAAAGTCAAGTACTTCTGCATAGTCAATAAAACACAAATAGACATTTTTGTAGTACTCTCTGCTTTCAGCCAAAATCCACCTGACATTAGCAATGATGTCCCTCATGATATGGCCTCTTCTAAACCCAGCTTATATTTCTCTGTCAAGGTACTGTTCCTTTTTTTTTTTTTAAATAATCTTCAGTAAGATTTTGCTTCAGTGTGATATTAGTGATACTGTTTGATAGTTTCCCAACTCTGTTGGATTATCTTTTTTGGAATAGGAATAAATAGAAATCTCTTCTAGTCAGTTGGCCAAGTAGTTGTCCTCCATATTTCTTGGCACAATGTGGTGAGCATGTCCAGGGCTGCATCTGTTTGTTGAAATATGTCAGTTGGTATTTCATCAATTCCTGGGGCCTTGGATTTTGTTCGTTTGGTTTTTTGTTATTTTCCAGTTCCTTCAGAGCATCTTGAACTTCCTCCTTCACCACTGTTGCCTCTTAATTATAATGTTGTTTCATAAAATACTTTTGTGTCAGCCAATTCTTTTTGGTTTAATGACTATGTGTACTTCTTCCATCTTCTTTTATGCTTCCTGGTTCATTCAGTATTCAGGCCAAAGCATTTAAAATATTGCCACTGAGGCTTGAATTAGTTCTTCTATTCCTTCCATTTGAGAAATGCTGAGTGATTTCATTCCTTTTACTTTTCTGACTCCAGGTCTTTGTACATTTTATTATAATACCTTGCTTTTTCTTCCCAAGCTGCCCTTTCATATCTTCTGTTCAACTCCTTAACTTCCTAATGTCTTCCCTTTACTTGTTATCTTGGAGTTCTAGTGCAATATTCAAGAGTCTCTTCTGACATGTACCTCAGCCATTTCTTCTTCCTCTGTCTTTGTAATCATCTTTCGTTTTCTTCAAGGATGATATTCTTGATCTGCTTTCTCAGCACTTGAGGTCTTCATTCATTAGTGTTCAAGGCCTCTTACTTGTTCTTGAGATGGTTTTGAAATTTGAGTGAGATAGACGAGGTCCAACTTTGGTTCTCATGTATTTGCATTGTTACTCTTTTTACTTTATAGAAATGAGGATACTAAGAAGCATAAGTGACTTCTTCTGAGTTACATAGCTAGGAAGGAAGGCTAGACTGTCATCTCTCAAAGTTTTGAGATCTGTCAAACCATTTATTTCTATGCCAAAGACATTCATGTAGCTATTCTTTGTGTCTTCCTAGGTCTGATTTTTATACTTCTGGTGGATTCCCCCCACTCTTCTAAATTTTTTTTCTAAATCCTGATTCTAAAGTCTTTTTTTTTTACTGTGATTTGAGTTGAAGTTTCAAAAGTAACTTATTTTCTCATTCAACTATCCACATATTTTGTTCTATACCATTAATTTCAATTCTCACAAATAAGAAAATAGTACTTTCCCCACTTCCTCTCTGAAATGCTGATTTCCATTAATCCTTTTATACCTCTCTGTGTCTTCTCTTTCTCTAGTGATAGTGTACTGGCCAGCCTCTTCGTTGCTTTTCTTATGCCAGATATCTCATGTTTGTGTATCTGAGACTAGTAGCAAATCTGCAGCTAGTCCTTCCCTTTATCAGACCACTTTTGCTTTATGACAACTCTTGAAGTCCAGGAAATATGTGCTTCACTTTATTTAAACCTCATCTAAACCAAAAGTAAAAAGATTCTGAGGAGGACACAGGAAGCTTTCCTTTGAATAAAGTTTGTCATTCTAAAGTAGCAATTTTATGTAATTTTTTAAAACTAATTGAGATATAGCTGATATAGCAGAGATGAGCGCATGAATCATAATTAAATCGTAAGTAATATGTCCCACCACCACCACTTAGATCCAGATATGGATAATTTCCAACATCCTAGAATCTTCCCTTGATTAAGGGGGTTTGGACACACATTACAAGTCTGAGTTCTCTGTTTAAGGAATGAATAAATTGACCTCATGCAATGATTTTAACTACATACTTGTAAAGTATGCAGAAAATAGAACAATATCGTAGATTTTTTTTTTAAGTCTGAGAAGCATGCTGTGTGGAGGTGAGGGCAAAGGGAATAACTGCGGACTGGAGCATCATGTCCTTGTGTGATATAAATGCTTAATGAGCTTGGCTGAAACTCAAAACATTGCAGGATCTAGTCTACCCAGAGCCTCTTAGAAGAAGGGGCTGTCTGATTCCAAAATACCAGCCACTGAAAATCCCTTGGACACAGATGCACTCTGACACACATTGGATCCCCACAAGTCAGAGTCAATTCGAGGGTAACTGGATGTCGGTTAATGGTACTAACGGACTCAGTGCTCCCACCACTGACCCTTTCTGCAGAACCAACTTGCTCTAGTCAACAATGCCCCGAGATCCAGTCGGTCCACAGGCAGATTTTTGCATCCTTCAAAGATGGCTTCAGACTATAACTGCTTCCCACCTCCCAAAGCATCCCTCAAATCAACTTGCCTTTCTGTGTGGGTGTCGTAACGCCTGCTCCTGCCCTGTGACAGTGTTCCTTTCATGCTTGCTCTGTCCCTTTGATCTGCTGAAAATGTCCTTTTCTATACTTGTGATTAAAATGAAATTAAACCTGGGGAGCGTGGCAGGAGAGGTTGGGGGCAGATCATGAATATGCTGCCTGAGGCTCTGGCTGGGCTGTCTTCCAATAACCGAGAGCCAGCCCTGGCCAAGGGGCATTTGGAGATGCAGCCCCAGGAAAGGACTAGGTGATGAGCATAGGGGAGTCCTCTCTCAGAGGTGGCAGGGTCTGAGGCCCTGGGCTGCATTTTGAAGATTAGCTGCTGAGCCTCAAGGAACTGGGAGAGAAGGGAGAAGCTGAGCAGGCTTTAGGCAGACTTTTCTCTTTCATTCTAGCCTTCTATAGGTAATGGTCCTGATGTTGCCTTTTCCTGATTTTACTCATCTAATAAATTGCAAAACCTCCCAACTCATCACTGGAGACTCAGCACCGACTCATAGCTGATGCGGCAGTGGGTTTTCAGGGGCTCTAAGCTTCATAGAAGGAAGCTGCCCATGGAGGAAACTCCTTTCTCTCAGGGAGCCACTGGTGACTTAATGCTACCGAGAGGTGCCATCGTATCCTTAAGAGCACAGCACCCTGCAGACGATGCTGCCAGAGCTCCGGGCTTCAATTTTCCAGTCAGCATACCTCATGCACCACCATCAGCCATCTGCCTGTGGAGGCTTGCATGTTAATTTGAAGTTAAACACGTTTCAGAGGAGGGGGGAAAAGCCCCCCAATCCAGGATGAACTACTGAGAAACCAGCCTGTGTAAACTCTATAGGCTGCAGTGGGCTGTCCAGTTGAGTGTGGAATCATGTAAGTAGGGTTTACTCAGCAACAGTTAACAATAACATTTATTTGATAATAAGGTGATGAGGCAAGACACCCCAGGTGTGTCCTAGTTTAAGTAAACTATCTCTATGGAAAAGTTCACTGAAAGGATGAGAATACACAAACTTTCCTTAGGAAAGTTCTCTCAGAACCTTGGCCCTTGGGGTTTACCTTGTTCCCTTGGCCCAACTTAAGACCAATACCATCCTTGGGAGCCCTGGCTCCATCTAAGTCAAATGTGGAAAGACTTCACTAAATAAGAGAGAATGATGTGAAAGGCATCTGGGAAATGTTAGAACTTTATAATTTACTTTAAGTCTGGCACTCTTGTGTGGATTTCTGCCCCTCTATACAGCCGGTTTCTTCTAGGAGCTGAGGTTTCCACCCTCTGTAACAAGACTTTGCAAACATCAGGGCACTCTGGTGACACAGTGCATGGAGAGTTGAGCTACCAACCCAAAGTGCGTGCCTCTTTAGAGTTTCAAATCTACCTGCGGCTCTCTGAGAAAAAGATTGCCAATCTCTGCCTGTGATATTCACAGTCCTGGAAAATCCTGCGGGGGGGGGGGGGTGGGGGGGTGGTCACCAGCCATGCGTTGGTTCCCAGGAGGGAGAGGGAGAGCTTTCAAACCTCAGCAAGATTCTTACTTCTTAGATCTCAGCATGGTGGGCCACTAATGAATGCAAAAGAAAACGCACATGCCCTGTGTTAACCTTGACAGGCACCCTGCTTGTGGGTGAAGTAAATTGCTTCATTGCCTCCTGTATTGTAGATGAGGAAACTAAGACTCAAACACAACAAGCAAATGGTGAGGCCAGTATTTGAACACTCAGGTCTTGTATAGAGGGCTCCAGTGGCCTAGTCCGCAGGGAGGTTTGCTGCTAACTAAAAGAGGATATGTCTCCGGTGATGGGGATCCACCAGCTGGTCTGTAGGAGAAAGATGGGCGGTCTCCCCCCAGACGAGTTAGAGGCTTCAAAAACTTGCTGGAGGTAGTCAAGTGTCATTTCTGACATGAAGGCCAGGACTTTGAGTTTTTTGGTGTTTGGTTTGTGGCGTGTTGTTCCTCCCCCCCCCACCACCACCAAATCTACCACGTGGGCTGTGTGACACTTTCCTGATTAAACTTGAGTAAGAAAAAGCCATGCTGACGTCCTCCCAGACTCTCCCTTAGCTCTAGTCTTTCAGCTGATCAGCAGGACTTCTCTCCTGCCAGTTGTCTTGCCCCAGATCACAGAAGTGTAGTTTTGTCCATAGGCCCTAACTGTCTAGTCACATTATTATGCAGTACCACACTCCTGTGTTCATAAAAGAACGACCCAAATTAAATAACGAAGGGGTCACTACTTCACAGGACGATTTCATGTTTTACAAAAGGCTCTGACAGAAGATTCTTTTATCTGGCAAACACTGCAGTGCATATCAAGTATCAGTTGATTTGCATACAATCATCCAGGAGCGCTATTCAGTGTGAACAATCACTGTCACAGAAAGAGTGGTTGCCACTTACTGAATTCACCTAGTATGTGCCTGGTACTTTCATTAAGTCTTCAAAACTTAGCAAGGAGTTCTTGTCAATGACTCAAGAGCGGTTGAGCTCCTCTTACCTAAGTTTGGAGTCCTTGGGTTGTAAACTGTGAAGTTGTGACTGCTAACAGAAAGCTTGGACGTTCAAGCCCACTGAGAGGTGCATCATGAAAAAGGACTTGACAATCTACTTCTGGAAAAAAACTAGCCTTAAAAAATCCTGTGGAGAAGAGTTCTGCTTTCCAAAGTCATCCAACTCTCAAAACTTCATTTCTTTGTCTAGTCCCTTTGTTTAGTCTAGTTCTTGGTGCGTCGTTTCTATCACACTCTGGTATAAATTGAGTTGCATCTCCCAGAATATGTGTTGGAACACTAACCCCTGCAAATCATGAATACCATCTGATATAATGCAATGCAATTACCTTACAGCTAACGTACTGTAATGTGATCACCTTCTATAATGCAATCTAATGTAATGCAATCAATCAATTGTGGTCATATCAATGTAGAGTGGATCCTAAAGTAATAAGTGTTGAGTTCTATAAATAGATACAGATAGTGGACACAGAGATACACACAGACACATACACACAACCACCATCAAGGAACTTAGAAATACTTGCCTGGTGGGTAGAAAGTTATACTACTAAGTCAAAGGTGGTGATTTTAACCTGTGGCTCTCAGGCCTGGTTCTAATTGTTTTTGGTCATTCTTCTAAGTGCTATAGCACAGGTCTGTCCATTTGCTGTACAGCGGTAACTGTACAGTGGTTGCTGTGATGCTGAACACTGTAGCACTGATGAGTCAAATGTGACATGGTGGCTACCCATGGTGGACAGTGTTTGGTGGAGCTTCCTGATTAAAACAAGCTTGAAAGCAGGAGTGGCATCCACTTCTGGACCAGCTTGCCTCTGGAAACTCTATGAACTTGGAAAAACAATGGAAGTTATACAAGTGTTCAGGTCTTTCATTCATAGGGTTGCTATGAGTCGTCTACATCCCAACGACACTTAACTACAACAATACAACCAAGAAAGTAGGAATGACACTACAAGTCCCAGATTGAGACTTTCAGCTTCTAGAACTCTGAGAAAATAGATTCCTGTAGTTTACAGCCACTTGGTTATAAGATTTGTGTTATAACAGCACAAAGAACTAAGACATTCTCTTTCTCTTGGTATTTTCCCCCACATCTATCCAATTTCTCCACAAATTTTCTTTGAGGGATGATTATACACATGCTCCTTAGAATATAGTGAAGAAGTAAGAAGTCTGTGTCTTGACCTTAAGGGTTTAAGGGTCTTTTTTCCAACAGAAAGTAATACAAGTTGAATACTTATGCTGCTATTTAGTTAATTAATAAATAAATGCTACAACAGAATAATACCATTTAAAAACATGTGAAAGGATGTGATCCCAAACCCTTCAGTACCTCTGGTATATGTACCTGGCACTATACTATATTCTTAGAATTGTTGTTGGTTTTGTGCTGTTGTTATGTGCCACTGAGTCATTTGCATCTCACAGCGACCCTATGTAAAAGAGCTCTAAACACTGTTCTATCTTGTGCCAACCTAGCCATCTCAAACACACTTATTCCCACTGCTCCAGTCACAGAATCGATCCATCTCATCAAAGGTCTTCCTCTCCTTCACAGTCCCTCCACTCTCCCAAACATGATGTCCCTTTCCAAGGACCAGTCCGTCCTTGCAACATGCCCATAGTATGTCAGACAAAGCTTCAGAATCCTTGACTCTAAGGAGCATTCCGGCTTCACCTTCTCCAGGACAAACCTGTTTGTTCTCCCAGCAGTCCATAGTATATTCAACACTCTTCTCCAGCACCACAACTCAAAGGCATCAATTCTCTTTCTATCATCCCTATTCACTGTCCAACTCTCTGATGCATAGCACATAATTGCGAAGACTATAGAATAATTTCTTTAATTTTCTTTACAGATCTATAGCTTGGATAGGTTCTATTTTGTTCCCATTTAATAGATCCAGAAGCTAAGGCACAGAGAGAAGTAACTTGCTCAAAGTCAATGAGAGGTGGAGTCTGGAATTGATTTCAAGAAATGCAGTTCAAGAGTTTGACTTGTTAATCTAAACACTAGGTTGTTGTTAGGTACATGACTCATAGCAACCATATGAACAACAGATCTGAACCTCATCCTATCCTGTGCCATCTGACACAGGGGAGCCCATTGCTGCAGTCACTGTGTCAATCCACCTGATTAAGGTCTTCCTCTGCTTTGCTGTTCCTCCATATTTCCAAGCATGATCTACTTCTCCAAGGGATAGTCTGTCTTAGCAACATGCCCAAAGTATATGACATGTACTGGTCTCCAAGGACCACTCTGGCTGCACCTTCTCTAAGACATATCTGTTTGTTCTTTTGGCCCTTTATGGCATATTCAATATTTTTCTCTAACATCATAGCTCAAAGGCGTCAATTCTTCTTCTGTCATCTTTATTTATTGCCCAGCTCTCAGCAGCATAGAGAGTGATTGAGAAAGAAGTCCATGGTCTGAATCAAGTGCACCTTAGTTCTCATTGCTCCTCATTCATTTGGAGAGGTCTCTGACTGCAGACTTTCCCAGTGCAATAAGCACTGTAGAAAAACAATATCCGGAGTTAACATTGGAATGGAGGCAGGCAGAAGGAGAGCAGAAATGGAAGAGGCAAGAACCAATGCAAGGCCTTGAGGAGGAGGGTAGAGGGAGTAGCAGATAGGGAAGAACCCTGAGTGGAGGGAGGGCTGTGGTGGGAGAGGTTGGGCTGAGGGAGAGTCGGGCCATGCAGTTCCCTGTCAGCGAGGCTAAGGGTTTTGATCATCCATCCTTGAAGCAGTGAGGAGGCACTGAGGCGTTGCAGAGTGTCTACATTTTTCATCTGTGCTGAGCCTTCTAACCTGATTCTGACTACAGACTCCTGCTGAGGAGAATCTCGTCACCATGACCTCTAACTAAAGGTGAGCTTCCTGGTTCTTGTGATCAGAAACATGCTGTTTGATCTCTTTGTTTCCCAGATTTCTCCACAGCAAATAGGGGATACTAGAAACACTCGCTTTATAGATTGTTATGAAGATTGTATGTACATATACACGTCTGCTGTTGTTAGGCGCCATTGACAACAAGTCCACTCCTCTTCCTCACACTGAATCCTATGAAGAAGAGACTTAACTCTTGTCCTATCCCGCACTATCCTCACGTTCTCTGTTATGCTTATACCCATTGCCACATCCATTGTATCAATTTATCTTGTTGTGGGTCTAAGTCTCTTTTTATGACCCTCCAACTTTCCCCATAGGATACCTCCCCCCCCCCCAAAGGCCTGGCATCTCCTACCAACACGTTCAAATAAGGTGAGACAACGTTTTACTGTCCTTTCTTAAAAAGAGCACCCTTGCTGTGCTTGCTTCCTTGCAGGCAAACTTGTTTGTTCATTGGCTGTTTGTGGGATAGTCAGTACTCTTTGCCAACATCTCAATTCAAAGGCGTCCTTTCTTTTTCTGTCATCTTTGTACCCTGTTCAATTCTCAGCTGCGTTGGAAGCAATTGAAAAGACTTACCTTATTATTTGCACTGATATTGTCCCTCTTTAGCGCATTGCAGACACCCTTGTCAGAAGAGTTTTCCAGTGCAACTGGTCTTTTGATTTTTTGGCTGCTCTTACCTTTGGTGTTTATTATAGATCCAAGTAAAATGGAATCTTTGACGTCAATCTTTTCTTCATCTATTATGATGTTGCCTATGGATCCAGCGGTGAAGATTAAGGAGTTGTCTGCCACACTAAAAGCAAGTGATTACAATCCACCAGTGATGGCAGAAGAGATATGGGCACTCGCCACCTGTGTGATACCCAGCCTCTGAAAACCCACTGCAGCATCAGCTATGAACTTGTTCAACTTGACAGCAGTGTGTGTGTGTGTGTGTGTGTGTGTGTGTGAAAGAGAGGGAGACTATTTCCATATCCTCTTTCTCCATTCACATTTTTGCTCACTGAGTCAGATTCCCACCCAATCTCACTTCTGAAAGCACCCTTCCAAATCTCAGTAATAGCCTTTCCCTTTCCAAGCCCAAAGGACTCTGCTATTAATTCTTAAACCTTGGTGTGACATGTTATATTGTTGTCTACTAATTCTTTCTCTCTGCTTTCCTTGTCTTTGATAATGGTATCTTCCTGGTCTTTCTTTTACTATCTTTGACATTTTCTTCTCAATCCCACTTGCATTGTTCTCATCCTTCATTTTCTCCTTACAACTGTGGTGTTACTTAGATGCAACACCTGTTTCCTGTGTTCTGGGTCCTTACACATCTTTGTCTCCAGCCTGGATCTTTCTGAGTTTTAACTTTATATTCTGGACATCCCTACCTAGCTGCCTCCGAGGTTTTCTAATCCATCATGTCTTAAATCAAACCAAGGATATTTTTTCACAAATAAGATTCTTTCTCCTTCCTTCCCATTTGAATAAATCATCCCACTATCTTCTGAACAGCTCAAAATCTAAGACTGATCCTACACTCTTTCTTCTCCATCGACATGTCATCATCTAAGCAAAGGTTCTGCAGACCCTACCTCCAGCTGCCTCTGTCTCCCCCCCCCCCTCTCCTCTCTCTCCTTTCCTTCTCTCCCTCTCTTTCTCTCTCCTTTCCTGACATCATAAATAGTTCTCATCTCAGTTCAGGCTGTTATTGTCTCTTATTGGTCTTCTGCGATAGACCCCTAATTGATCTCCCTACCTCCAGTCTCTTCCCCTCCCATCCATTACATAGAGTGGCTTTTAGGGTGAATTTTTCTGAAGAGCAAACCACACCACTCCCTTGTATAACACTCTAACATAGCTGCTACAGAAGGAAACTTAGACTCTTCAGCATGTCATACATGACATTTTGTGTTTGGATTCTACTGACCCTCACCATAGAACTATAATCTTACCAGAAACTCCTCGAAGTTCTCAAGATTTCCAGCACTCCTTCAATCCCTGGGTCTCTGTTTTCATAGCTAGGAGAGCATCTTCTTGACCTGGAGTCTTAGTCTTTTCTCCAGTTCCTCCATGGATTTGTAATGTAGCATCTCTTGTTGTTGAGTACCGTTGTCTCAGTGCTGACCCCAAACTGAGCAGCATCCTCCTATTGGATTTACAGCCTCTGAAAAAAACACTGGGATCAGCCATTAGTCAATTCTGACACAACCAATGAGTTTTCTGAATTTTTTTAATTTTTATTTTGTGACTCAAGTGACATGAGAATCGTGCTATTGCCTCTAGGTTGTAGTCGTTCTGGAAGTGATCAAGAGGTCTTTGTTCTGAAGAACAGCTAATTGTGTGCAAAGGTCATTTTGGTTAGCAGCTTAAGAGCGTGTGAGCATTGCACCCCTGGTGTGCAAAACCTTCTAGTTTACACGTATATGAGTTTGGTTTGTTTGTTCCCACTCCTATCTCTGTCTCTCTCTTTTTTATTTTGAATACTGGTTGGCACATGGTTGAAGAGACAAAAACCCCTCATCACCTTTGAGTTGTTTCTGACTCACAGCACCCCTCTGTTGGGTTTTGGAGACTGTAAATTTAAATGTAAGGAGACCTCCCTTCTTTCTCCCTCAGAACCATTTGTAAATTTGCACAGCTAGGAATGTGTATGAAACCTCTGGGTTAGTGGAGCAGCTCACTGTGGAATACACCAGAGCTCCCCGTTGGGTATACTATCTGCACATTAAATGCTTGGGAAGTGAATGAATGAGCAAATGAACACATCTTGGATGAGTAAAGATGATATCAAATCTCGACATCCCATTTCTGACCTGGGAAGAAGGAAACTGACTTTTTCTCTAAGTTAGTGAACCTCTCTAAAGCCAACTGTCTCATCCAAGATGTGTGGATAACACTGTATCAGCTTCAAGGCTGAGAGATGAGCTGAACAGCGTTTCCAGGTCTCTTTAGGATTTAAAACACTATTAGCTGAGTGGGATTTATTCAGTGAGCTTCTTCTCACTGCATAAAAACATTCTTTTAAAAAGAACACTATGATATTCTGCATATTAAACATGTTATGTTATTTAGCCCTCATGGTAATTCAGCAAAGATCTAAACAATTAATTAATTCTTTCTTTGTAGATGAAGAAACTGAGGCCCAGACTCAGGAGCCAGTATGTGGTAGACATGTGATTCAGTCTCAGGCACGTCCACTCTTATTAAAATTGTGATTAAACCTCTATCCTTTATGGCATAAAGTTTTGAAACTATAATTGGCCAATCAAGCTTCCCTTTATTATAATGTAGGGTTGGCAGACTTTGTCTATAAAGGTTCAGCTAGAAAATAATGTTTAGGTTTTGCTGTTGCATAGCATCTGCTCTTGTTCATCCCTCTCTTCTCTTTTCTCCTCCTTAAAATGTATAACTCGTGCTGTTGTTGTTGGTGTGTACTTTACAGTCTGAACCAACCCATTGCTAACCTTCTGGTGGGTTTTCAGAGACAATTAATCACACCAGAGGAGATTGCCCATCCTTTTCTCACAGAGCAGCTGGTGGCCTCGAACCCTGTACTTTCAGTGTTTCTATACAGCTTTTATAATTCATGAAACACTACAAAACAGGTCATATTTGGCCACATGGCTTTTTCCTTAAAAAGGATTAATATTTTTTTCACCAGAGTTTATTGACTTCCAACAGTTTGAGTGAGTTGTTTCATTTTATTGTTACATCAGCGCAATAGATGGGATTAGCCAAAGTTTTAGGAATTCTTGTTCAACACAGATAAAGCAATGAAATTCTAGAACCAAGATCGACAGTCTTGGACTCCCTTGTAGCATTAAATACTAACCAGCCTGGCCAAAAAGGTCAGTGCCAGTTTTCTAAATAGTTTTCTGTTTTATAAAATGGCAAATATTGCGGGAAATAGTCATCATAACCTCTGCAGTGTGATGTCAGTAATCTGCATAAAAGGACTTCCTGGAAAATAATCTATGATATAAAGCAGCAGGAGAAATTCAGAACCACTAACTGTCTGGTCTTCAGTATCTATCAGTCAACAAAATGAATTGACTCAGCGCCTCCTATCTAGTCTCTCCTGTTATATCTGAGGGAAAGAAAACAAGGGCTTCCTTGAAGAATTTGAAGATGCATTTGGAGGAGAAAAAAAGCCTTCAGTGGCTCCTAATCTCTTGGGATGAATGACACTTTTGACACTAATATTTAGAATTCATTTTCAAGGCATTCTCACTCTTCCAGAAGTCTAACCGTGGGCTCAGACGAAACCTTCTGTTGTAAATAGTTGGGAAAAGAGGAAATGCTGAAGTGGGTGGGACTGTCTAGTGAATAAATCCAGTCTGGAACCTGTGGCCCCCGTTAAGAGCTGTCTTCCCAGATGGCCTGCCCTGCCATTTTCAGGTCAGCTCCATCATTGGGTCACCTAAAGGGAAGATCCATTTTTGTGGCCCTGCTGCCCGTGCCACTTGGCCTGATGCGAATCGGAGCACAGTGCCCCCGAGGCTTGCTCCTCTGCGGTCCTGTTCCTTATCTCTGTTTGTCATGTTTTCCAGTCAGCGCGTCTAATGGGAGGTCATGGTTTCCTAGCTCGGCTGTTTCCTTTGAGTGTTTTACCACACATTGAGGACAGCCCTCTGGGAAGAGGGAAGCATGGACTGTGTCCTCAGACTCCTGCTCAATGGAGCATGTGTTCAAAACACATTTTGTTCTTCCTTTAAAAGTGTGAGTTTTGGAATATTCCCACTTGGCCTTCAGAGAGTAACAGTATGGGCAGAGTTGAGGTGTGAATACAAAGATCCCAGTGGCCCCAGGCTGGGGACAGGAGGGTTGTCGGTGGTTATATTGGGCATCAAGAAAACAACACGGAGGTGACTTGCTGGCTGTCTCCTCAGAACCTGCCATTTGGCTCCAGCACATGTGTCCTCATGTCTGTTTTCTCATTACTATGGCATGCTGAGGGCCAGAGACCTGCAAGGAGGGAGAAGCTGATTGTTGGTGGCCTCTGAAGGATGATCCACAAAGAAAAGAATGCTGTACTGATACTTCTGATTTGTGTCATCTGCAATTCTTGAAAAATTGAGTTTCTTTACAATTTCAGCACATCATTTGACTTTTCTGCATCGTGGCCTTTGTAACTTGAAATGGAGTCCAGTCTTTCCTCTTATTATTTTCTCATCCCAATTCCTATCAGAACTTCAGACAGTTTGACCTAGCAATACTTCTTATCCTGGAGCGTTACTCTGCTATCTTCCCCCTTTTGTTCAATGCCTTTGTTCAATATGTCCTCTCCATCTTGGGTAATCCCTTATGATGTTCCCATACTCATAACATGGCACGTTAAACTCTCCACGCACTAAGCCATTTGAGTGCATGTCTTATCTCCTTTACTAGATTATAAGTTACTCGGGACCATGGCCAACAATGAGCACAGCACTTTGCAAGCCTTCATTTGTAATTCACATCACACCTTATCCAACGTAAAAGAAGAGTTGAAACCTAATGTAAATGCTAAGAGCAATGTGCACATTCTGGTATTTTTTTTAAAGAGTGGCAAAGAGCCATGTTTTTCCCTCATGAGCTTCCTTTCTTCAGTCTTTGCCCAAATGTCACTACATTTGTTTAAAATGATTTTAGAAGTATTATTTTGGGTAGAAGTTGGGCTTTAGAATCTCCATAACTGGGTTTACTTCCTGGCTCCACCACTTACTACCCATGCAGCCATGGACACAACTAATACAAGTTTTGTATGTGGATTCATAGATGACTCCATGGGGAAATGTAGAAAAGCCTAATTTACTGACTGTGTACAGATTACACCTTCTTTTGTTGAGTTCATTCCAACTTATATCAGCCCTTTAGCAGGTTTCCAAGACTATATGTCTCTACAAGAGACTTCCCATCTTTCTCCCTCAAAGCGGATGGAGGATCCGAACTGCTGACCTTTTGACTCAGCAGCCTGATGTATTATGCAATACGCCACCAGGGCTCCTAAAGCATATTCTACAATCTCTGCAAAACAGATGGCAATCATTGCATGGAACTCTCATCTCTACTTTTTGTTGCCATTGCCTCTCTTTTGTTTTATGATTGCAAACTAACGTAGATTTAATTCAAAGTATTTCCTGAAATGTGGGAAATAATAATAACAAACACAAGTATAGTTTATATAATGCATCAGATAATGTTCTAGGTGTTTACAAATACTGTTATCAGTATGTCACAGTATTTTATGATTCTTCCCATTTAGGAGATGAGAAAACAGAGGCACAGAGAGGATAGGAAGGTTGCCTAGCTAGGTTTCTTCAGTTAGGAGTGGTATCAGTGTTGGAATCTAGACAGGCTGGCTCCAGAGTCTGAGATCTTGATCATTATACATATTTCATTCAAGTTTTTATAATAAATAAGCAGAGGGACACACGGAGCTCCTAAGTGACCCAGTTGGAATTCCGACTGCTTTTCATTTTTCTTTAATCAGTCGCAGCATCTTTGTAGCTGACCTCACTGAACCTTCTTCATACATTAATGTGAGGAATGGCAAAAAACTCAAAGCAATTCAGCAGTGGTCAGAGATCTCTTTCTTTTAGGGTTCCCCCAGAAAAACAGAAAGTAGAGGGTAATAGTTCTGTGCTTGTGTTTTGGTTAGAAGACAGACTGGGTTTAAAATAGCTTCATACTAAATAGCTAAGCTCACTCTGCAGTTGATTCCAACTCAAGGTGACACCGTAGTGGGTTTTAAAGACTGTAAATTTTTATGGTAGGAGACTGCTCATCTTTGGAGCAGCTAGTGGATTCAAACTGCTGAACTTTAAGTTATAAATTCATTATGCTCTGAGGCTCCTAAACGTTGTTAGTTCTAGAATTTAAGGCTGGATACTTAACCTCTCAGTCTTAGTTTCCTCTTTGATAAATTTCCCAGTAGGACTATTGTGACATGATGTGTTAAAAAAAAACCTAGGGTAAAAAAAAAGTAACATCTGATAGTCTTTTTGGGTTTTTGGTTCTTTGTTATTTTTTTGTTTTCTTGTTTTTAAATAAATAGTTACTTTACATAATTATGGAAACGCTTTCTAGTGGTTTTAATGCCCTTTGTCATCATATGCTAATATACTACATCTGAGGTTTCTAATGTTTTCTCCATTTTGTATTGATTTGCATACACAATTCATGTATATGGCGAATCATTCACATACATTGCATTTTGCATATTCCTACATTCCATTGTGTTTCAGACAACCACTCATATTCATTGGGTTTTATAAAATTAATCATCATCAATGGTCTGTGCCTACTATTACCCATCTTTCCATGTCCTCATTGGATCTTCTCTAATTCCTTCACCCCCTCTCCTCCCAACAAATTCTGTCATCCTAATGATTTCTTCCCCTCCCCACCCTCTGCCCTCTTCCCCTTCCACTTTAGGACTTCTATACACGTCTTACCTTTCTAGTTTTTATAATGATGTTTTTTGTAATTTTTTTTACAAATATAATACTGAATTACTACTACTACTACTGTATATATAATTTAAATATTACATAAATTATATAATTATATAATAGTGTGTATATAGAAATAATTTAAATATATAAATTAGGTAATAATTTTAAATTATAATAATTTATAATACTAAATCACTAATTCTTCTAAATGATAATTATTTTATTTTCTATAGAGTACAATAAAATTTCTATCCTGCATTCCTGCTGTTTCCTGAGTTTTGACTTTTTTTTTTTTTGAGGAAGGAGAAATGGACACGGTTAATTGGTGATGAGGGAATTGTGCATAGTACAAATGTATGTCCAGAAAATATCAGATTTCAGGTATAAGGCAGCACTCATCTGATACCCTACCTCCATGGTGAGGAATTTATCTGAGTCTTGGTTACCTGGGTGGGTAATGCCATGAAAATCTAGGACAGTTCTGTGTAATGGAGCATTTGTAACTTGCTTGTGGTATGAACCCCAGTTTCTGCTGGGCAATGAGATCCTGGGTGTATTAGCCTGGGTGGCTCCTGATGTTGATGCCTCAGGTAAACACTGGACTAGATCCTGCCTGGCTGTTGTTTTTTCTGCTTACCCAGCTCCAGGGAAACCAGTTCACCCCTAGGAACCTGCCCAGGGAGGGGACAATACAAGCCAAGGTGTTTGAGGCCTCCCAAACCAGGGCAAGTATACCTGGGTGCTTATCTTTCTGTGCAGGGGAAGTGTAGCTGGCTGAATAACTTTCCATGTCTCATGGAGCCACACTGAGGAAAAACAGGGAGTAAACTCGTTGAGCTGCAGGAGCTAAGAGGGAGAAATTGGGATGGGGAGTTTGGAGCTGAGCTTCCATCACCACAGACAAGGTAACTTCCAGACCTCATAAAAGGCAAATGGGCAGAAATGGAGTTCCAACATAAAGAGAATGATCTGGCATCCTGGCCCCCCAACCACAACCCTGATCCGTGGTTGTGTACATGGTCTGCTGGCATTTGAATGGATTTTAAGTGGCATACATCAATATACATGTATTTTGTTCTTGTTAGGTGCATTGAGTTGAGTAAAACTCATAGCGACTCTACGAGCAACAGATCTGATCCTTGTCCTGTCTTGACTTCACCGTCTTTTTCACATACCTGAGCCCATTGCTGCAGTCACTGAATCAATCCATCTCTTTGAAGGTCTTCCTCTCTTTCGCTGACCCTCCACCTTTCCAATCATGATGTCTCTTTCCAAGGAATAGCCTCTCCTAGTACCGTGTCCAAAGTAAGTGAGATGAAGCTTTGCCACCCTTGCTCCCAAGGAGCGCCCTGGATGCACTTTTTTAAAGACATATCTGCTACTTAGATGATACATAAACTTCTTGTTGTTGTTGTTGTTATGTGCCATCGAGTCGTTTGCGACTCATATCGACCCTATGTAAAACAGCCCTAAACCCTGCTCTATCCTGTGCCAATCACATTGCCTCTGACACACCCATCCCGATTACCCCAGTCACTGAATCAATCCACCTCATAGAGGGTCTTCCCCTCCTGCGCTGTCCCTCTACCCTTCTCCAAGGACCTGTCTCTCCTTATAACATGTCCAAAGTACGTCAGACAAAGCCCCAGAATCCTTGCCTCCAAGGAGCAGCCTGGTTTAACCCTCTCTAGGATGAATCTGTTTGTTTTCATGGCACATTCAATACTCTTTTCCAGCACCACAGCTTAAAGGCGTCAATTCTCCTTCTATCCTCCCTAGTCATTATCCAACTCTCTGATGCATAACAAGTGATTGCAAAAACCATATACTTAGGGTTTAATAAAACAAAAACTCATCTTAAAGTAGAATAAATTTGTAGTAGCTGCTTGCCATCAAGTTTTTCTATCAGCAAACACTAACAGCTTATATAGGAGAAAATAAAGTTGATGTTAAAAAAGGAGACATTTCACTTAAAAGATGGGCAAGGCTGGACTCACAGATGATGCTGTGAGGTGGCCTTTGCAGTTCTCCCCCCACAGTGTGGAGTGTGCTGCTACTACTTCTTGTCACAGAAGGACCGTGAGCCGAGCCCTCAAACTAGGAGGTAGAAGACTCAGGACTTGGGGTGTCCTTAGACCATTGCTCTCCAATCTGTTCTGTTTCTTAGTGACCCTCCTCTAGGTTCCTGAGATTGTAAATCCCCATGGGAGAAAAAGATCTCATTTTTCTCCTATGGAATGACACGTGGATTTGAACCACTGACCTTTTGATTAGCAGCCTAACATATTATACTACTAGGGCTCTTTCTGGATGTCTCTAGACTGGAGTAAAATCCAAGGCCATTGGGATCCTGTATTTAGAAATGTCTGACTTAGTAAATGATTTTTAAAATCAACATTTCTTTTTACTTTACTAACCAAACTCAGGTTCATGCCCAGAGCGTAGTCAAGCCATCTAATGACACCAGCTGAAGAGAAAGAAAAAGTTTATTTAGTACAACAATGAATTTTTTTTTAATGTGAACTGGGGGAGGGAGGAAAATGTGCAACAATGAATGAAAATTCAAAACCTTCATAAAAATCACAAGTAATTTTTTTAGAGAAAAAGTTTATTTACTTACACATTAGTGGGAGACAGACTCATCTTCTGCATGCTCTAATACCCACCCTGCTCCAAGTGACTATATGCAGTTTTAAATTTTCATGCAATAAGCTGACAGCCTGCACATTCCTTTCTCAGAGATAGGAACACAAAACAACAAGAAACGTCTTCTTAGCTGTTACCATAAATTAATTCTGTTCCTAGCTCTCGATAAGCATCAGCTGTAAGTGGCTTCTGTTTTCCTTCAAGGTTGAGTGAGTCCTGTCTTGCTGGACTCTTGTGGCCTTGGGGCTGGGCCTCGGAGTTTCACTGCTTTCCTTTATGTCATTTCTGGACACTGAGCCATCAATTTAAGTTACAGATTATACAGCAAATTTATTTTCCATTCTAAAGTTCATACACACTATATTTCCCACCATTGATTATAGTCTCCATGTTGTAATAGCACTCTTTCATTGCCTACCTGTTTTCCCCCACATCAGTCAGTCCTTCCTTATCCCCCTCTGCCTTCTGTGCTTTATGTCCAGCTGCTCTTTTGATCTTACCTGCTTGATTGTCCTAAGAAATATGCTTCTGTCTCTTATCATGGATCAACATCTATAGCCTTAGTGGCAAGAATCTGCGCTGTAATCCCTAAGGCACACAGTTCGAAGTCACCAGCTGCTCTGGAGGGGAAGGATGGGTACTCTCCTCTCGTGCAATTAACTGCCTCTAGAAACCCACTAGAGAGTCAGCTATGGGTCTGTTCCTACTCTATGGTACATAACAACAGTTTTGACTCTCAGTTCAGTAATGGGGTGATTTCAGTTTCAGGCTTGAAGAATGACAGAAGTGGTATAGTCTTGGAGGTTACACCAGTTTCCAGCATTCCAGTAAACCTCATGTTTTGAGTTTTGCTCAACATCTTTCTCCTACTCTATCAGAGACTTCCTATTGCCATCTCTTTTAGAGTGTTCAAAAGCATCAGTCAAATCCTATCTGGTTCTTCTGGTCTCAGGGTCTCAGGGTAGTGGAGACTGAAGTTCCCATGATCCATTAGTCCTTTGGATCAAGGTTTTGATTTTCTTCACTTGTCTTTTCTTTACATGAGGAGATACCAATAGTTGCACATTACCTGATTACCTGCAAGCTCTTAAGCCCCCATTTCTCTACCCACCAATGTAACATGTAGAATATTGTCTTTATAGACTATGTGATACCCAATGCTCTGATGTCCCTTATAAATGCCTGGACTTTATTCAAGTTCGTGTTGAGGCTTTAGAAGCAGAAAGTCTAGAAAAAGACACTGGCAAAGAGTGAAACAAAAGACAGAGACTCTGGTCAGTCAGACTAGAATTTGGGCTTCTTGGGAAGAAAGGGGATAGTTGGAAACAGAATGAAGAGCCATGAGTTAGAACAGATGGTCATTTAGATGCTATTCACACAAGATCAGAAGGATTAAGATGGCTGTAGCCTGGTGCTGGAGGTGAGAAGGGGGATACACTGGCAGCAAGGTCTACTCTAGATACACATGACTCCATTTAGTTGGTGAAGAAGAAATTGTGATGTTCCAAAACAGAATCTCTGGTTTAGGCATTCGATCTGGAGGAAACAAATTTCTTCTTCACAGCTGGACTAACGTGAGCCAGTCAGAAAAATGTGTGCTTTTCCTTCTTCCAACACTGTACATAGGACCATCTAATCTCTGCATATACATTTTTAGTGTTATCAGTCTCCTCTGGTGGTCAATAGGGTGATGCTCTGATTAGGAGACCACAGAGTTTTCTTACTTGGAGATGAGTATTTGACAAAGGCAAGGTTATGATGTTAAATTGACATTTCGAAGCTCTTCCTTGTTGCTGTTTTTAGGAGCCATCTAATCGAGCACAACTTATAGTGACCCTATGAACAACAGATCTGAACCCTGTTCTGTCCTCTGTCATTTTCATTACTTCTGAAATAGTTGAGCCCATTGTATCAGTCACGGTATCAATCTACTCATTAAGGGTCTTTTTATCTGACCCTCCACACTTTCGGCATGATATCCCTTTCCAGTGAATAGCTTGTCCCAGCAATATGCTCAAAGTATGTGAGATGAAGCTTCATCATCCTTGCATCCAAGAAGCAAACCTGGCTGCACTTTTTCCAAAACATATCTGTTTTGTTCTTTTGGCAGTCCGTGGGATATTCAGAATTCTTCTCCAGCAGCACAATTTAAAGGCATAAACTCTACTGTTGTGCTTATTCATTGGCTAGCTCTCAGAGGCCTAGTAAGTGATCTGAAAGACTGTGGCCTTAATCAGATGTACCTTAGTCCTCAAACTGACATCATTTCTCCTCAATAATTTGGAGCGGGTTCTGACTTCAGACTTTCTCAGTATAGTAAGTCTCCTGATCACCTGACTGTTGATACCAAGGGTGTTGATTGTGCATCCAAGTAAGATGAAATCCTTGAAAATGTCAAACTTTTCTCCATCTATTATGATGTTGCTTGTCTTGTCCAAAGGCAGAGTTTTTATTTGGATATAATTCAAATCAAAGGCCTGCCTTTAATTGTTCTTGGTGAAACATTCTTCTAGGTCGTGCCACCCTGTTATGCATGCCTGCACAGAGGTAACTCGTGGTTGCTGTGAAGCTGAACACTGTGACATTGATGAGTCAAATGCGAGAATGGTTACCCATGGTGGACAGTGTTTGGTGGAGCTCCCTCATTAAAACAAGCTTGGAAGCAGGAGTGGCATCCACTTCCATAATAGTTTGCCTCTGGAAACCCTATGAATCTGGAGAAAGGACGAAAGTGATACAAGGGTCCAGGACTTTTGTTCATAGAGTTGCTATGAGTTGCCTACGACTCGACGGCACTTAACAACAACAATCCTTTTTGAAGGCTGTTGTCTTCAATCTTCTGCAGTGCTTCAAGTCCTCCTCACTTTCAGCAGGCAAGATGGTGTCACCTGCATAACAAAAGTTGTTGATGAATCTTCCTTTGATTATGATACCATATTCTTCTTCATAAGATCCAGCCTCTTAAATAATTTTCTCATCATACAGATTGAATGCTAAAAAAGGATTCAACCCTGAAGCACATGTTTTTTGATGTTAAACTATGTAGTGTTTCCTTGCTAGGACCTGATTAATTTTGCAGAAAGTTTGAATAACATGTTTCTATACAAATAAATTTTAAATAATCTTCAGCAAGATTTTACTTGCATGTGATATTAATTTTATTTCTGGATAATGTCCATACTCTGCTGGGTCATCTTTTTTCTTTTTTAAAGGATGGAAATAATATTCATCTCTTCTAGTTAGTTGACGGGGTATCTGTCTTCGAAATTTCTTGGCATAATCTTGTGTGCATGTCCAGGTCTGCATCTGTTTGTGGAAACACTGCAAATGCTATTCCATCAATTCCTGGGGTCTTTTTCTTGGTCAGTACAGCTTGTGATTCATCTTTCATTACCATTGGTTCTTGATCATACACTGCTTCCGGAAATGATTCTGTGCCAATAAACTCTTTTTTGCTAAAGACTCTGTTTATTCCATCTGCTTGCTTCTTATATCAAACTTTTGCACATAGAATCCATCAATACTTAAACTTGAGGATTGTATTTGTTCTTCAATTTTCAGCTTAAGAAATGTCTAGAATGTTCTTCCTCTATAGTTTTCTAACTCCAGATTTTTGCATATTTCTTTATGATATTTTGTTTTGTCTTCTCAAGCTGCCCTTAGAAATCTTCTGCTCAACTTTCTTTGGCATTTCTTCCTTTGTTTTGGCTTCTTTACATTTTAATGTAAATTTCAGAGTTTCTTCTGACATCCACTTTGAGGTTTTATTTCTTTCCTACTTTTGTAATGACCTTTCGTTTTCCTCACTGGACAATGTTCTTGGTCTTCAGTCATTAGTGTTTAATGCATCAAATAGATTCATTTTTAAAAGTAAATTAAATGTCTATTTCATTGAAAAACAAACACCTCACTATGTTAAGTAAAAAAAAAAAGGCTAGATGTCTTCCAAGAAATTGCAAGCAAAAGAAAAACACAATAAAATCCTCTTTGTCCACTTTTACCAAGTTAACTGCCACACTCAGCCAGCTGAACCCCCTCACATGCCAGGTGCCTCTCTACATTTTTTCTTTTTTATTTATACTGTTTGACATACAAAGTTCATAAAGTTTGTATACATTATATTTCACACCAGATCTTTCCCCTTTCCAAATAAATTCTTGAGATGGTTTTTTAATTTAGTTGAGACTCAACATCATGTTTTGGTTTTTGTGGGCTTATTTTAGTTTTCTCAGAAGAGGTACAGGTGATATCATTGCTGATGTCAGATGAGTATTGACTGAAAGGAGACAATAGCTGAAAGATGTTTGCTTGTGTTCTTGGTTTGTTTTTATTTTTTAATAGATTTTTAAAAATTTTCTACTAGTTTATTTACAAAATTCAAATACAAATTTGAACAAATTTTTTCTATTTCCCTCACTACCCCATTCATCAAATTGTACAACCCAATGATTAAAACCCCCATCCCCCTGCACATCCACATCCCTCTGCTTCTAGTGTCCCCCACCCCTTCTGGATCCTTATACTCATTCTACAATAACAGTTTTAAACAATATATATTCTTGTGGGACTGAGTTAGTTCACTCAGCATAATGCCCTCAGATCCTTCCCAAGTTAGGTAATAATTTGCAAAGTTATTGCTCCTGTGTGCTGCATAGTATTCCATTGTGTGAATGTACCATAATTTCTCAATCCATTCTTTTGTGGTTGGACATTTTGGCTGTTTCCATATTCTTGCTTTGGCAAATAATGTTGCTATGAACATTGGTGCACAAATCTCAGTTTGTGCTTCAGTTCTCATATTTTCAGGGTATATTCCAAGTAGTGGAATAGCTGGGTCATATGGAATTTCTATGATCAGTTTTTTGAGAAAGCGCCCAACTGCCTTTCAGAATGGTTGCACCATTTTACAATCCCACCAACAATGTATAAGAGTTCCTTTCTCACCACATCCTCTCCACCATCTATTACTTGCTGCTCTGTTAAACTTTGCCAGTCTTACTGGAGTGAGATGGTACCTCATTGTGGTTTTGATTTGTATCTCTCTTATTGCCAGTAATTTAGAGCATTTCTTCATGTGTCTTTTTGCCATTCAAATATCTTTCTTTGTGAAAATTCTTTCATATCTCTTCCCATTTTTTTAGTTGGTTTTCAGTTTTTTTTCTTGTGGAGGCATGGGAATACTCTGTAAACTTTTGTTATAAGACTCTTGTCTGAGATGAAATTACCAAATGCTTGTTCCCAGTCTGTAGGTTTTCTTTTCACCCTGTTGGAAGATTTTGATGTGCATAGAGATTTAATCTTCAGACGGTCACATGCATCAATTTTATCCTCTTTGTTGTTGTTGTTGTTGTTATGTGCCATCGAGTCGTTTGCTACTCATAGCGACCCTATGTACAAGAGCCCTAAACGCAGTTTTATCCTGTGCCAATCTCACTGTCTCAAACACATTCATTCCCACCACTCCTCTCACAGAATCGATCCATCTCATCGAGGGTCTTCCTCTTCTGAGCCGTCCCTCCACTCTCCCAAACAT
>NW_006399813.1:9318484-9319642 GCF_000299155.1 Elephantulus edwardii
TCCACCCTCAACCAGGATAACCCTTCCCATCTGCCAAGTCCCTTCAGAAAATATCTTCCATTGTCCAACCCATGATCTGACAGCTTGTATCTTAAGCTTTCTTGGCTTCTGTGATTCCGAAAACGTCGACTGCTGACATTTTTCTTTTGACCAGTGGCTCTTAAGTTTAGTTGTACTGTCTCCAAGGGAAGTTGACGTGTCCTGTAGAACCCTTGTGTAGATTATGTTTTCCTTTCTGCGGCCCTCGGGCCCGCCGGGTTTCACTATGTCTGACCTGGAAGACGACTCCTTTGCTGTTCTCCGAGGTGACCTTACCCAGTGACGCCTTCCCCAATTGACTCACAAAACACATCATGTTTGTCTCTAGAATGCTCCTCTTGTTAGGAGTTAAATTTTTTAGTTAAAGAAAAAGATCATAGATTATCCACTGATTTAAAAACTGCACATGCAAAACAAGTGAAGGTAACTGTTATGAAGAACTTGTTGTAAATACAAATTTGCTGAACATTTAAGGGCAGATAGAAGTTTTCATAGTTATCATAATCCAGGGACTGTCTGCATTTGGGTCAACGATTGATGGCCATGGAATCAGCAGTTAAGAAGTCAAATGACAGATTGCATTGGGTTTTAAAGAGCAAAGAGGTCCTTTCAATGACGAAAATGCATTTCACCTAAGCCGTTCTCTTTTCAATTGCCTCAAATGCGAATGAAAGTGAATGAAAACAGAAGACATATTTTGAATTATGATTTCTTGTTTTCCCAGTGCCTCTAATGCCTCATTTGTTTTCTCTGCATGGTTTTGGACTGTTTTTTTTAAGTTACTCCTGATTTTTGACTGTAGTGTCCTGTAATTCTTCAAGTTTGTTTTTCATCCATTGAAAACATTCAATCATCTTTTTTCTAAATTCTGCATCAGAAAGTTCCATCAAACTTTCTGGCTTCATGAAATCCATTGCTACTGTGTCATTTTTTTTGGGAGGTATCTTGTTTTGGGCTTGCATGGTGAGTGAGGTACCCTGCTTCTTTCGAGACATTGAAGTGGAAGAAAATAGTCTAAAAGTGTTATATTTTAGGGCATTATTTTTATTGTAGGAGTATGCAATGAGGGTTGCAGAGTGGATTATATTTGGGGGTAGGGGGTGGAGTTTGGGGAGGTGC
>NW_006399813.1:9319742-9325715 GCF_000299155.1 Elephantulus edwardii
GTCCATGGTATATTCAACACTCTTCTCCAGCACCACAACTCAAAGGCATCAATTCTCTTTCTATCATCCCTATGCACTGTCCAACTCTCCGATGCATAGCACATAATTGCAAAGACTATAGCCTGGATCAGGCACACCTTAGTCTCCAGCCTGACATTGTTGCACTTCAGTATCTTCTTTAGATTATACATTTCTGGTTGTATTTGGCAGTGTTTTTATACCTTGGACTAGTGCTTTTAAGCTTGATTCCAGCTTGTCTCTTAAGAACGTCATGGTTTGGGGCTTTATTCTCCGGTTTCTGATCCACCTTGAGTTGTTTTTTGTGATCCACATCGTGTGAGATGTGGATCCTGTTTCAGCTTTCTGCAAGTGGAAGTCCAGTTTTGCCAGCACCATTTGTTGAAGGGATTATCATTTTTCCATTTGATCGCTTTGATTTCCTTATCAAATATCAGTTGACCATAGATAGCTGAGTCTATTTCTGGGTTCTCAGTTCTGTTCCATTGGTTGATGTGCCTGTCATCATACCAGTTCCATGCTGTTTTGGTTACTACTGCTGTATAGTAGGTTTTGAGGTCAGGGAGTGATATACCTCAAACCTCATTTTTGTTTCTCAGAAGTGTTTTGCTTATTTGGGATCACTTGTCTCTCCAAATAAATTTTATAATTTCCCTTTCAATCTCCTTGAAAATGAATTTGGTATCTGGATTGGTATTGCATTGAACATGTAGATTGTTTTTGGTAGGATTGTAATTTTCACCATATTGAGTCTTCCTATCCATGATCAGAGCACATTTTCCCATTTCTTTAGGTCTTTTATTGTGTCTTTCAGAAATGCTCTATAGTTTTCTTTGTATAGGTCTTTTGTATCTCTAGTTAGGTTCACTCCCAAGTATCTCAATTTGTGGTTGGCTATTGTAAATGATAGTGCTTTCTTTATTTCCATCTCTGAGTTCTCTTTGTTACTGTAGAGGAATCCTATAGATTTTTGGATATTGATCTTATATCCTGCCATTCTACTAAATTGGCCCATTAACTCTAACAGTATTTTTGTTGAGTCATTGGGATTTTCTGTGTACACTATCATATCATCTGCATATAGTGACAGTTTAACCATTTCTTGGCTGATCTGGATGCCTTTTGTGTTTTATTGACCATGCTAAGACAACGATTCTCATCACTGGACCAATTGACAGCACCATGATAGACAGAGAAGAGATTGAGTTTGTTAACAATTACAGCTAGCTTGGCTCCACAGTCAATAAATCCTCTTGACACCAGTAGTCAGGAAATCAAAAGTTGAATCGCACTGGGAAAATCTGCTGTTAGGGACCTCTCTAGAGCACTGAGAAGCAACAATTTCAGTCTAAAGACCAAGGTGCACCTCATCTAGGCTCTGGTCTTTGCAAATATTTGCTAGGGGAAATGGAGATAGGTGTGTCGGAGTCAGTGAGACTGGCTCACAATAGGGCAGGTATTAGAGCTGTTGTACATAGGGTTGCTATGAATCACGGGTGACTCAACAGCACATAACAACAACGACAACACGTTTGACTGGGTATATCTTAACAAATTATAGATAGCATTGAAAAGAATAGGAATCCCAGAACACTTGTTCATAGGCAATCTATACATAGACCAAGAAGTTGTTTTCTGCAAAGAATAAGAAAATATTGTATACTTTTCTAATCAGCAAAGACATGCATCAGGGCAGTATCCTTTCTCCATAATTATCCCATCTTTATATTGAGCAAATAATTTGAAAAGCTAAACTGTAAGAAGAATAATGTGGTACCAGGAGTAGCAGAAGACTCATCATCTGTGTTATGCAGATAATATAACCTTGCTTGCAGAAAGTGAAGAAGACATAGAATATTTATTGAAGAAGATCAGACATTATAGATTTCAATATGGATTATATCTCAACATGGTGAAAAGAAAAATCTGGACCTGTATGTAGTATCATGATGTTGAGAACTGTTGAGTTGGAACCAACCCATAGCTGGCTCTCCAGTGGGTTTACAGAGGTAATTCATTACATGGGAAAAGATTACCCATCTTTCTCCTGCAGGGCAGCTGGTGGATTTGAAAGGCGTACCTTTGGGATTTCAGCAAATTTTTTACCATTATGCCACCTGAGATCTCTAATATCATGCTAGATAAAGAAAATATTATAGTTCCCAACTATTTCACTTTACTTGAATACACAATCGTGTTGGTAGCTCTAGTGAAGAAATCAAAGACATACAATGTTGTATTGGAAAAAAAAAATCTGCTATAAAAGACTTTTCCAAAGTTCTAAAGGGAAAGGATACCCTTTTAAAGACTAAGGTGCACCTGATTCAAGGCATGGCATTTTGAATTGCTTTGCATACATCTGAGAGTTGGACAACAAATAAGGATAACAGAAGAAGAATTGTGGTGTTGGCAAAGACTGTTGAACAAATTATGGACTGCTAAAAGAACAAACAACTCGATTTTGGAAGAAGTGCAATTCCAGGTACTCCTTAGAGGCAAGGGTGGTGAGACTTCATTCTGCATGCTCTGAGCACGTTTTCAGGAGGGACGAGTACTTGGAAAAAGATAATGTACTGGGAAAGGACAATAAAAGAGAGAAGATACTCAATGAGGTGGGTTAACACTTTAAGTGTAACAACAGGATTTATCATATTGGTGATCATGAGGGTTCTGTAGCATAAGGAAGACTCCAGTCTGTTATTCACAGGGTCACTATGAGTGGCCATTTCCTCTATGACACTGAACAACAATGGCAGCAATATGCACATAAAATCATTGGTGTGGGCATGGTAACACCTTGTCTCCTATACTTCCGAGTATGTTATTAGAAGAGGCCAGTCTCTGGAAGGGGAATATCATGCTTGGAAAGATGGAGGGTGAGTGATGGAGCAGAAGATCCTTAATGTGATGAGCTGACATAGTGACTGTAACTGTGGATTTAAGTGTATTGGAGGTTGTGAGGACGGGGCAGCATGGGGCAAGATTTCAATCTGTCATACATAGTGTTGTCATGAGTTGTTTCAACACTCTGGCACCTACAGCAACAAATTGTCACACAAAAGAGCTGCTCAATGAATTATGTTAGCCTTTATTCTTGGTGCTTGTTTCCATCACTCTCATGAGGATAACAACATATTGCTATTCATACTGTCAATATTATTACCTTGAAAATACCTTAGAAATATTGCAGGTCCATTCCAGACTACCATAATAAAGTGAAAAAAAATCATCTTTTGGGGGGTATGTATGCAGGTGGGAGGGAGCTTTTGTGAAATAGTGGTTAAAGGACTCCACTGTGTGCCAAAAGGTTAGCAGGTTTGAACCTACCAGCCTCTCAGCACGAGAAATATAACACAGTCTATTTTCCTAAAAGATTTTATAACCATGGAAACCCAATGGGCTGTTCTCTGCAGGGTTTTTATGACTCTGAATGTCCTTAGTGACAGTGGATTTTGTTTGAATTTGGAATTTGGTCGAGGCGAGGGTGCTGAGAGACTTAGAGAAAGATTCAAGAAAGAGATTTATGTTTTGAAAAGTATGACATTTCTTCTGGATGCAGGGCCAAGAGATTAAAATCTAAGGTTCCTTTCAACTTCGTGTTTGTGGAATTTTCTGTTTTTTTCCTGTTTGTTTGCTCTTATTCTTACTGCTTTAGTTCCTAATAATTTTCAGGCACTAGGAGAAGTAGTTTATATGCAATATTACACTTAATCCTCAAATCAAAGGCAGCATCATCCCCATTTAGGGTGAAGAAAATAAAGTGCAATTACATCAAATGAACTTTCCCAAGGTTACTAATTCATTGGCAGCTGAGCAGAAGTCATGCTTGGACCACCTGGGAAGCCCTCGCCTATACATTTTTACTTTCCTACACTCAAGCCTTTCTTTTCTTTATTACAGTCCTTGAAATAGAAGCCAAGAAGCCTGTTTCCTGTATTATATGTAGTGAAATAACAAAATTAGTGTCAAGCCTAGCATGGATGTGCAGTAAATAAACAAAGAAAACAAAACAGTAAAAATAATAATAAAAAATTAGATATGAAGTTGCCATAATTAACTTGGTCTTTTTCCTTAATACCACCTAGTGGGAAAGTAAATTAACTGATTGATATAACCTTAGTCTAATTTTAAGAAAGAATACTTAAGTAATACCTTCAGGTAATGTGAAAGTTCTCTCTAGGGAAAAGAAAGGAACAAAGAAAAAGAAATATCTAGTACCTCATGGATTCTCTCTTATTATCTTCTTAAAATGGCTTTTGGGCTTGTGGAAGAAGGGTATGTGGCTTGACACTGAGTAAATATATTAGTCAGGGTAAATAACGTTAGCTTCTATAACAAACAACCCCCAAACTTCAGTGGGTTAACATCAAAAAAGGTTTCTTTTTCTTTCATGTCATCCTTTGCTGTAGAAAGGGCAGCTGTTTTTTCTAAGTGGTGACTTAATAAGCCATGCTCCTTTCATCTCTCTGATTTTTGTTTCTCTCTCTCAGAACATCTCTCGTCTCCGTCTCCCTCTCCTTTTCTTTTTCCTTCAATGCATGACCTTCATGGTTGCTGGGGACAGGGAAAGAGAATGTATAAAGGAATTGTGCATTCAAGCCAGGCCTGAAGTGGTAGACATTAATACTGCTCACACTCCTTTTATCAGAACCTGGTCACAAGGCCTCAGCCTAACTGCAGGGGAGACCAGCAAATGCAAATTTTCTATGAGCTCAAGAAAAGGAAATCAGGTTGGTGGGACCCAGGCAATGTCTGCTGCAATGACAGATAGATAGAGCCCCAGCCCTCCTGCTAGTGCTGATGGACAATGACCTCCTGGGCCTATTTACTGCTTTAATGTGACTGAAGTGCATGACTGATGCAACTCAGGGTCATTCCTTCTGGCTCAGCCAATACTTCCTGCCTGACTTGGTCTCACCTTGGTTCCCACTGACATACAAATGGACCACTCACCAGTCTTTTTAATCAGTCACTGACTAGAGGTTCACTTATAGGATCATTTTGCTTTGTTTTTACATGTTCTCTTCATGATCCCAGTGACCTCAACCCATTAGCTTCACCACCTGGAAATTATTAGTTTAGTCAAGTTAAACAACTCTGATGGCCTAGTGGCAAGAAGCTGTGCTGCAATCCTGAAGGAACATGGTTCAAGACCACCAGTTGCTCTGTGGGAGAAAGATGGGCAATCTCCTCCCCTGCAATTAACTGCCTCTTAAAACACACTGGATGGTCATCTATGGGTGGGTTTTGATTCGATGGCACACAACAGCAACAAAAAACATTGAGGTTGTCCCCAACTTAACTTCATTTCAGAAATTATCTGCGGCTGTGGAATCACCAAGATGGTAATGAGTTTGGTTAGGTTTTCTTAAGCCCCAAGTGAAGGAACTGAAAATAACTCACAATTGAATAGATAAGTAACATAACAATAAATAGAAAAGAAGTTGAAATTGCCAATTATTTCAGTCTACTGGTAGTCTCTTTAGTGCAGATGAGACATGTCACTATGTCTTTAAGAATGTGTTGTAGGTTAGCCAGACCAGTATAGCCCTGGTCTGTCCACTTGCCGTACAGAGGTAACTTGTGATGGCTGAGACAAGCTATTTTAGAAGTGGAAGCCACTCCTGCTTCCAAGCTTGTTTCAAGGAGGGAGCTCCACCAAACACTGTCTGCCATGGGCAACCATTCTCACATTTGACACATCAGTGTCACAGTGTTTAGCATCACAGCAAACACGAGTTACCTCTGCACATCAAATGGACAGACCAGTGTTATACTACCTAGAAGAATGTTTGACCAAAACCAATTAAAAACAGGCTTGAGGGCCACAGATTAAAGTCACCCACCTTTGGCTTGGTTGCATAACTTTCTATCCACTAGCCCAACAGAGCTCTCTCGTTGTTATATTTACCAATTGTTGTTGTTGTTGTTATGTGCCGTCGAGTCGTTTCCGAC
>NW_006399813.1:9330250-9368763 GCF_000299155.1 Elephantulus edwardii
TTTGTGCGGGGAAAGGGGTGCAACAATGAATGAATGGAATCCCAAAATCTCCGTAGATGTTCATTGAAATGAAAAATAAACAAAAACAAAACAAAACAGAAGACAGAGGAAGAATGAGTGAGTCTGAACTCTGACATTGATAAAGAATATTGACCATACCATGAACTACCAGAAGAGCAAACATTTCATTTTCAGAAGATCTACAACCAGAATATTCTTGAGAGGCTGGAAGAGGGAGACTAACTTGCTTACCTTGGATGCATCATTAGAAAACAGAAATTCTAAGAAAAAGCTAGATTGTTTGATGAATTTTGGGGGTGAGGGAGATGAGAGAAACCTAATATGAAAACGGCAATGAACTCAAATGTACCAACAATCAAGAAAATGTTAACAACACTAGACAATGTTTTATTCTCTTCTTTAAAGAAGAGAATATTGTTATATAACAATTGTTATTGTTAGGAGTCGTCAAGTTGAGTGCAACTCATTGCAACCCTATGAAGAACCTTGCCCTGTCTTGTGCCATCCTTGTCATCTGTTATACTTGATCCCATTGCTGCAGCCACTGTGTAAGTTAATTTGTTTGAGAGTCTTCCTCTCTTTTGCTGATCCTCCACCTTTGCAACTATGGTACCCTTTCTCAAAGAATACCCTGCACCATTTCCCAAATACATGAGACGAAGTTTCAACATCCTTGCTTCTAAGGAGCATTCTGGCTTCACTTTCTCCAAGACAGATTTGTTTGTTTTTTCAGTAAGTCCATGGGAAACTTAGCAGTCTTCACCAACATTACAACTCAAAAGCATCAATCTCTATTCTCTCATCTTTTTTTGTTGTCCAGCTCTCAGTTGTACAGAAGATTGCAATAAGTGGATCTAAATCAATGGAAACTTCGTGTTGACGGCATGCTCTCTGTTATCTAGACAGTCTCTTTTCCCTGTTGAGTGAATGTCTGTTCAAAGTGACCCATCTGGTTCCCAAAGCTCTATCATTATGTAGAAATCCTGCCCTATTATCCATGGAGCAGTTGGTGGATTGAAACAGTCATCCTTTAAGTTGACAGCTTAAAATCTAAGGCCCACCAGTAGGGAGTTCAGGGGGCTAAGTGTTAAGGAATTGTATTACCAATGCAAAGACATATGGTTTGAATCCACCAATTGCTCCAAGGGAAAAGATGGGCAATCTCTTCTCATGTAATTTACTATCTCTGAAAAACCATGGAAGGGCCAACTAAGGGTTGGTTTGAACTCCATGGTACCTAACAATAACAACTCCAGGGCTCCTTCAGCTTGTCCCTAATGTTCTAATAAGTAATGGAGCCAATGACCCATCATCCACTAGCACATCTGTCAATTTGTCTCCTCTCTAAGCTGAGTTAGAGAGGAAAATTATGTAACCCCGTTGTTCTGTCCACCATCCCCTTCTTTCTTAATACACTAGTGATTCAAGAAAGATTGAGCTTTCCTCTATGTTGCTCTCCATAGCCTCTCCCTTATGAAATCTGCCTTCATAGTCACATCACAGGAAAACTCCAAGGATTGCTTCTTCAGCACAAGGTGCTGTAGTGCTAAAGAAAGATATAAAAAGATTTACATAATCCTTTCTCAAGACAATAGCCTTGCTTGCCAGCTATGGTAGAGCTGCACATATCTAGATCTTAACTTTCAAAATTGAATGCTATCTTAGTTTTTTCTGTACATTCATTCTATAAGAATTTATAATCTATCCCAGGCAGATGAATGCCTAGGGCCAGGAGAGAAAGAACGTGTACTCCGAATGACAAAAGACAAGCTACAGTTATTTTATTTTCTTTCCAACTGTATGTTTATGTATTTGAACTTTTTAATATACTTTGGGTGAAAGTTTACAGAACAAATTTGTTTTCTATGAAAAAATTCATTCACATTTTGTTTTCTGACATTAGTTATAACCCTCTAATGAAAATTTGGGGAAAGTCTACTCATCTTTCTTTCATGAAGCAGCTGTTGTTGGGAGGTGCCTTCCAGTCAGCTGCTATTCTTATCAACCCTATGCACAAGGATTTGAACCCTGTCCTATCGCGTGCCACTCTCATCACCTCTGCTATCCTGGAGCCCATTTTTACAATTACTGTGTCAATCACTAGGTCATTGAGAGTCTTCCTCTATTTTAATATCCTCCACCATTCTAAGTATGATGGATTTTTTTTCTAAGAACTGGCCCATTAGAACATACCCTATGTATGTGAGAGGAAATATCACTCTCCTTGCCTTTAGGGAGCACCTTGGTTTCACTTTTCTCTAATACATATTTTTTATTCTTTTGGCATTGCATGGAATATTCAGTAATCTTCTCCAATACCACAACTCCAAGGCAGAGATTATTCTTCCTTCTCTTTACTCACTGTCCAACTTTGAATAGACCATGGGTTAGATCAAGTAATTAGAAGCACAGCAAGTAATGGAAAAGACCATAGCTTAGATCAAGGTTGCACCTTAGTCTTTAAGCTGATATCATTGTTCTTTAGCACTTTGAAGAAGTACTTGACAGAAGAATTTCCCAATGCAAGCTACATTCAATTTCTTGCCTGCTGCTACCATGGGTATTCACTGTAGATCAAAATAAAATTAAATAGTTGATAATTTTCATCTTTTCTCCATGTATCATGATGTATCCTATTGGCCCAGTGTTGTAGATTTTTGTTTAAATTGAGACGTAATCCATATTGAAGGCTAATCATAGTCTTTGACCTTTTACAGGAAGCATTTCAAGTATTCCTCACTTACTGCAAACAAGGCAGTGTCATCTGCATAATGTAGGTTGTTGATAAGTCTTCCTCCAATCCTGATGTCACACTCTTTTCCCACAGAGTCCAGCTCCTCAAGTAAGTTGTTCAACATACAAGTTGAATAGATATGTAGAAAGAAAACAGCCATGCCTTTTTATTTTAAGTCATTGAAACTCAACATAAAGAAAACAAAGATTCTTACCACAGGGCCGATTGCAGCATTATGATAGATGGTGAAGAGATTGAGATTGTTAGCAGTTCTAGTTTGCTTAGCTCCACAACCAACACTCTTGACACCAGCAGCCAGGAAATCAAAAGATGAATTGCATTTGGAAAGTCTGCTGTAAGACACCTTTCTAAAGTACTGAAGAGCAACGATGTCAGTTTGGAGACTAAGGTGTGCCGTATCCAGGATCTAGACTTTGCAATAACTTTCTATGCATCAGAAAGCTGGACAACGACAAGGGATGATAGAAGGAGAATTGATGCCTTTGTGCTGTGGTGCTGGAGAAGAGTATTGAATATACTATGGACTGCTAGGAGAACAAACAGGTTCATCTTAGGGAGGGTGAGACCAGGCTGCCCTTGGAAAGAAGGATTCTGAGGCTCAGTCTAACATACTTTGAACATGTTGTAAGGAAGGACCAGTCCTTGGAGAGGGACACCATGCTTGGGAGGGTGGAGGGACAGCGAAGGAGGGGAAGACCCTCTATGAGGTGGATTGATTCAGTGACTGGGGTAATTGGGATGGGAGTGTCAGAGACAGTGCGATTGGCACAGGATAGAGCAGGGTTTAGCACTGTTGCACATAGGGTCACTATGAGTCGCAAGCGACTCCATGGCACATAAGAACAACAACTACAACAACAGATTTTCCTTGACTTTTTATAACAGTTGTTGTGTACCATCGAGTTGGAATGACCTGCAGCTGAACATCCAGCAGGTTTTCAGAAGCAGTTAATCACTCAAGAGGAGACTGCTATCCTCCTCCCGCAGAGCAGCTGGTGAACTCGAATCACATGCCTTCGGGTTTGCAGCACAACTTCTGATGGCCACTAGGCCATCAGTCTCCCTAATACTCTCATACAATATTTGTATTTTTGTGATCAAAGTATTTCATTTAACATACTGTTTTCCAGATTCATTTGTTTTATGAGGTGTTTTATATGCTCTTTGCTATTCTTGAAAATCACTTGGTGTTCTTTTGTGTGCATGTCCCATAGGTGATTTAACCGTTCTTTTGCTATCAAGCACATTGGTTGGGTTTTTTTTTTTCGTTTCTTTTTGATATTGTGAATAGTGCTGTAAAACATTGGGTATGTATATATTATTTTGTGCCACAGTTCTTATTTTTCTAGAATATCAAGTAGTAGGACTTTTGAATCAAATGTCTATTTTCAACTTATTAAGAAAAGGCCATAATATATTCCATAGTTGATTGCATCATTTTACAATTCCACCAGCTGTGTAAGGAAAATCCAGATTATCCATACCTTGCTAGAAGTTACTGTTTTCTACTTTTTTAAGAAGAAAAAAACCCAAAGCACAGCATTGCTGTTTTTTTGTTGGATGACACAATGTCTCCTTTTTATGATTTTCATTTCTCTGAGCTCTGATGGCAGAATCCGTAAGAAGTTGAGCAGATAACACAAAGGTAGTACCTCTCTGGTGGTTCCAGCCCACCAGCAGATAGCTTTTCATTTTTGTCTTATTTTGACCTTTATGTATATTTTAGTCAGCACATTGATGGGCCATGCTTTCGTATTCTTTTTGCCATCTCTGTCCCTTCATTGGTGAATTTAATCATAGGATGAATTGACCACTGTCATGTTGTTGTGTTTGTGTTTATTTGTATAGTTTATTATTATCTTCCCGATTTTAAATCAGTCAGTTCTATCTTGACATAAACTTGATTGCTTCCCTATTGGAAATTTCATAAAAATACAATTTAATCCTTCTTTTTACTTTGTAGTTGTCTATAGATTATCACTCCTGGTTTCCTATTTTCTGTGTTATAGGTTAACTTTTTATTTATTTATTTTTATTTATAGGCTAACTATTTATTAAACTCCTTTATCTAAGTTGACTTCAGAGTAATGCTTTCTTGCTTTAATCTGAGGTTGTTTGCTGACATTGTTGGTTCTTTGTCAGAAAGATTCCCTTTAGCATTCTTAAAAGAATATCAACATTTATTTCAACACAATAAAGAAGAAATGAAATATAAATATTTGCATTTAAGCAATAGTAATAGTAAATTGTCTTTAGAACTTACATTGTTGTGTTGTTGTTGTTATGTGCCCTTAAGTCAGAAACCTCTCAGCTGAGTTAACTAACTCATAGCTAGTGGGTTTTCAGAGGCATATATTATGCAGGAGAGGATTGATCTTTTTTTTCTTGAGAAGCAGCTGGTAGATTTAAGAATCTGTCTTTTGCTTGGCACTGCAATTTTTTACCACCAGGACACCTGAGCTCCTTAAATACTTACATTGCAGATGTTAATTGTATAATATATCCACATGAATGTTTTTTGAAAAGTTAATCTATTTGCTACTGTTGTTGTTAGGTGCTCTGGACTCGAGTATGACTCATAGCAATCCTATCTGAATCCTGTCCTATCCTGTGCCATCCTTACAACTTCTGGCACACTCAAGCCCGTCACTGGAGTCACTGTGTCAATCCACCTCATCGAGGGTCTCCCTTTCCATCGTCATACTTCCACCTTTCCAAGCATGATGTCCTCCTTCTCCAAGGGCAATCTTCTCTTGTACAATTAATTTTCTTGGAAAATTTGCTGGACAGTAAGCTATGGGTTGAATCTGACTCACAGTGCACAACAACAACAACAACAACAGAAACTTGTCCAAAGTATGTGTGAAGAAGCTTTATCATCTTTGCCTCCAAGGAGCACTCTGGATCACCAAGACATATCTGTTGGTTCTTTTGGCAGTCCATGGGACAATCAGTACTCTTCTCTAACACCACAGTTGAAAAGGCATCAGTTTTTCTGTCATCCATATTTATTGTACAGCTCTTAGATGCATAGCAAGGGACTGAAAAGGCCAAGACCTCAATCAGGTGAGCATTAGTCCTCAAACTGGCATTGCTCCTCAATAACTGCAGATTTTCTAAGTATAGTAAGTCTCCTGATCTCCTGACTGCAGAGCTCAACTGTACTAGTGAATCAAATGGTGAGAGGTCAGTTAGTGAATTAGACCAATTAGAGCTTGAACAGTTAAATTATCTGTCTTATTACCTATTGACAAATAGCCTTGTCATATCTTTATAGAAATGATAAAGCAGAATGAGTTTTATGAAGTGATAGTACATTTTCACTTTAATAGATCTTAGGAGCCTATGAATACAAATCTACAGCAACAATACTGTTCTACGCAGTCTTCTAAAATTACTACATAGAAGCAAATTGGGAATTGGATAAAATATTTGAGATTAAGTTGGTTATGTCTGCTTATTGATTGTGTATTGATTGTGCATCCAAGTAAGATGAACAGCCTCAGTCCTTTTTATATACATCATGATCTTGCTTATCAGTCCAGTGATAAGAATTTTTTTCTTGTTAAGATGCAATCCATAGTGCAGGCTGCAGTGTTTGAACTTCTGCAGCAAGTGCTTCAAGTCCCCCTTACTTTCAGCAAGCAAGGCTACGTCATCTGCATCATAATGTTTATTGATGAGTCTCCCTCCAATCCTGATGCCACATTCCTCTTCAGAATCTGTCTTCTCGAATTATTTATTCAGCATATAGACTGAAAAGGTATAGAGAAAGGCTACAACCCTGCCACACACCTTTCTTAATTTAAAATCATATAGTATTCTCTTGGTCTGTTCAGCAACAGCTTCTTGGTCTGTATATAGGTTTCACACAAGCACAATTTAGCCTCTAGGATTTTCATTCTTCTCGCTGCTAGCCATACTTTGTTATGTTCCACATAGTCAATTGCCTTTGCATAGTCAATAAAGCACAAATAGAAATTCCTCTGGTATTTTTTGCTTTTTGTCAAACTCTATTTAATATCAGAAATTGTATCCCTGGTGCCTCAGCCTCTTCTAAATACAGCTTGAACTTCTGGCAGCTATGTGTCTATTTACTGTTCTAGCCATTTCTGAATTATCTTCAGCAGTATTTTGCTTGCATATTATATTAATGGTATTGTTTGATAATTTCCACATTCTGTTGAATCACCTTTCTTGGAAATGGGAACATTTATGGATATTCTCCAGTCAGTTGCCTAGACAGTTCTCCAATCTCCTGGCATAGACTGGTGAGCACATCCAGGGATATTTCTGTCATTTGAGATATGTAATTTGGTATCTCATCAATTTCTGGAGCCTTATTTTTTTTTTTTTGCCAATACTTTCATTGCAACGTGAACTTCTTACTGCTTTACCATTTGTTCTTGATCATATGATACTTCCAGAACTACTTCCACATCAGCCAATTATTTTTGGTATAGTAATTCCATGTTTTCCTTCCATCGTCTTTTGATACTTTCTGCATCATTCAAGATTTTGCCCACACTATCTCTAAGTATTGCAACTCGAGGCTTGAATTTATTTTCCGTTCTTTCAGCTTGAGAAATGCTGATCAAGTTCTTTTCTTTTTAATTCTCCCATTCTAGATCTCGTATATTTCTAATATTAGCTTGGTTTGTCTTCTTGTGATGCTCTTTAAAATCTTCTGTTCAGCTCTTTTACTTCAACTTCTCTTCCCTTTGTTTTGGCTTTTTGATGCTTTAGAAGTATTTTCAGAGTCTATTCTGACTCCATTTTGGTTTTCTCTTTCTCCTTTGTAGTGACCTTTTGTTCTTTTTATGGATGATATCTGTAAAGTCTTCCCACAAGTCATCTGGTCTTTGACAATTGGTGTTCAATACTTCAAATCAGTTCTTAAGATGATTTTTAAATTCAGGTGGGATAAACTCAAGATCATATTTAGGTTCCTGTGTACTTGTTTTAACTTTCTTCAGTCTCAATTTAAACTGTTATTAGGTGCCTTTGAGTCAAGCATGACTCATAGTGATCATGTGAACAAAAAATCTGAACCCTGCTTTGTCCTGCACCATCCTCACACATCCTGAGACACACCATCCCATTGCAGCAGGCACCACATCAATTTATTTGCTTGAGGGTCTTCTTTTCCTTTGCCAACTCTCCACCTTTTCCAACACCATGTCCTTCTCCAAGGAATAGAACTTCCTAGCAACATGTCCAAAGTATGTGAGGCAAAGGCTCATCATTCTTGCCTCTGAAGAATGCTCCAGCTATACCATCTCCAAGACATATCTGTTTGTTCTCTTGGCCATCCATGGGACGATCAACGCTCTTCTCCAATACCAGACCTCAAAGGTGTCGATTCATTTTCTGACATCCTTATTCTTTGTCCCGGTCTCAGATGCATAGCTTGTAATTGGAAAGACCTGAATCAGACGCAACTTAGTCCTCAAAATGACATCACTACTCCTCAATAATTTTTAAAGGTACCTAATTGCAGATCTTTCCATTGACATACTAGGCATTAGTGAGATGTGATGGACCAGCCATGACCACTTAGATTCAGATACAGTATATACAGTATATGATGAAGGGAATGAAAAACAGAAGAAGAATGTTGTTGCATTCATAGTCAAAAAGTCAATTTCAAGTTCTATCCTGAAATACAATGTTGTGAGTGTTAAGATAATATCGATACACATATAAGGAAGACCCGTTAATACAACTATTATTCAAATATATGCTCCTCCATGTAGAGCCATAGAGGAAGAAATTAAGAATTAATTAAGAATTAAGAATTCCCACCAAATTTTGCAGTCTGAAATTGACTGAATAGGCAATCAAGATGCCTTAATGATAAATGGTGACTGGAATGCATAAGTAGGAAACAGTGGAGAGGGAACAGTAGTTGGAAATTATGGGCTAGGATATAGAAATGAAGCTCTAAAGAGAATAATTCCATTTTGTATTTACAATGATTTATTCATTCCAAATACTTTTTCTATAAGACACAAAAGATGACTTTACACTTGGATTTTACCTTAGAGGTTGCATAGGAAGGAGACTGACTATATTTGTGGAAGAAATTATTGGAGAAGTTCAGTATCAGCAGTCAAAACTAGGACAGGGGCAGATTGTGTGTCAGATCATTGAGCAGATTGTGTGTCAGATCATTAATTACTCATATGCAAGTTTAAATTGAGGCCAAATAAAATATAAATAAGTCTTAAGAAATCAAGATCTTGAATCAGTTCCATCTGAATTTCATGATCATCTTAAAAATAGGTTTGAGACCCTGAACACCAATGATTGAAGACCAGATGAGTTGTGGGATGATATCAAGGATATAATACATGAAGAAAGTAAAAGATCATTACAAAAGCAGAGGAGAATGAAAAAAAAAAATGGGTGCCAGAAGAGACTCTAAAAATTGACAAATTTAACCACTACATGAATAGTTGATGATCTGTTTCAGTCAGGACCACGCCTAGTTTTGACTGCAGATTTTGAGCTTCCCAGTAATTCCTTCTCCAGAGGTAGTCATTTTGATTCTTATTCAGTCCATCTGGTGAGATACACATGGAAAATCACCATTTGTATTTTTTAAAGAAGGTATTTGTGATAAATAAATAATTGACCATATAAAACTTGATCTTTCTATTTCTGTCATCAAGTTCGTACATTCCAATTACCTTTCCTTCTTCATTGTTTCCAATGTTTGTATTCTATCAAAAAAAAATTTCCATTTAAATGAAAATTGCCCAATTTCACTATTGTACATAAGGGATACATTTTGTGGCTATTGTTTTTGGTTTGCAGTCTTCTTTCATTTAGACTCTTATACATGCCATTCCATTGTTTACTTGCCCGCATGCTTCATGCTGAGAAACTAATGATTAATCTAGTTGGTATGCATCCTATCTCCATACCTTTTCAACCTATATGCAGAACAGAGTATCCGGGATGCGGGGCTCTATGAGGAGAAATGTGGGGTCAGGATTGGTGGACGATTTATCAACAACCTGCGTTATGCGGATGACACAACCCTCCTTGCTGAAACTGAGGAGGACCTGAAGCGCCTGCTGCAGAGTGTCAAGGACTGCAGCCTACAATATGGATTGAGGTTCAATGTCAAGAAGACAAAGATTCTCACCACTGGACCAATCGGCAGCATCAGGATGGATGGTGAAGAGACTGAGATTGTACACAGCTTTAGTTTGCTTGGCTCCGTAATCAACAGTCTTGGCACCAGCAGCCAGGAAATTAAAAGGCGCATTGCCATGGGAAAGTCTGCTGTTGTACATAGGGTCGCTATGAGTCGCAAGCGAATAGACGGCACATAACAACAACAACAACAACAACAGTTGGTTCTCTTTCTTAGTTAATGTCTGTCTTTCCCAAGCTGCTTTCTGAAATTGTCTTGGTCTTTACAGAATATTGGTATTACATGTCTTGGTGATTGTAATTTGGAACCTAGTATATATTAAATTTTTTTTCTTTTTTAATAAATATCTGTTTTGAATAAATAAATGTGTTTTGCTAACAAGTCTTCAACAATTTTCACTTTTTTGTTGTCCATTTTCTCTGAGACATTCAGTAATATTCTATTTATTTGTATGCTTGTTTGCTTAATTTAAAAAAAATTACTCACATAGACATGAGCCACATTAACCTTCACTGCCCTAGTTTAGTGAGTACCTTTTTAAAATTATGAGTTAATAAATTATAGTTGTTGTGTACTGTGGAGTCAGAACCAATCCGTAGCTGATCCTCCAGTGGGTTTTCAGAGACAGCAAATCATACAGGAAAAGATTGCCCATCCTTCTCTTATGGAGCAGTAGCCTTAATGGAGGGTTTCCATGTGTTGGAATCCACTCAACAGCTGCATCTGCTTCCTTTCTTAGAGGAGCAGAAGTAGAAGAGAGTTCCTGGATTTCATCCTTTTATGACCACGATCTAGGTGATCAGTAGCAGGAGCAATGTACTTACCTAATGGTGAGGATCATGGAGGCCGTGCTTATACTAGAGGGAGAAGCATGTTCTTCTCATGCATGGCTGACCTGGGCAATTGATTAGAATAGTGGAGTTAGAGTTTGTCATTGACACTCATAATGGCAGTAGGGTAACCACCTCATTTTGGTTTGTGAAGAACTTTCATGGTTTCAACTGGAAAAAATCCTCCACCTTGAGAATCTTCATGATCCCAGGCAAACCAGCACAGTTGGTCACAATAGGCGGTAGCCCAAAATCTCCTCTTATGAACTGAAAGTGTGGCCTCAATGAAGCATCTGGATGAGATTTTATAAAATGGAAACTAGAACCAAAACAAAATCATAGATTCCTCATACTAGGATCAAATAGGTATGGCTATTATTAAATACCCATTTTAAGAAAGGATGAGACTAGACACAGCTATCATTTCCATTCCAAAGGGCCAAACCAATGACAAGGTACCATACCCAACATGGCAGGTGCTCTAGAGCTGGGAAACCTTAAGCTTTATCAAGGTTTGCAGCAGCAGCAGCAACAACAACAACAACAACAATAACAACAAATGGGAGGCACAAGCTTTTGTTAAAATGGAGGTAACACAAAGTCAGCCTTGGTAAGAATCATATGCAAGTCAAAGGGACTAGGACCTGAGCAATTGTCCTGAACTAAATTTGGCTATAACAGCTCATCTTTTCCAAATATAAAATTACAGCATAATATGCACACAATTTTAAACCATGCTTTATTTAGTTAACCAAATACCCTGTAATCTTTACATGCTAGTATGGATAGAACATTACAATTCTTTCACACAACTGCATACTTCTCATAGTTGTCTATTGTAAATATACATATATACGTGCATATATACAGATGTTGGAAGCAGGAAACTTAGAAAAATGATGATAGTTATACAACATAGTTCAGGTCTTTTGTTCTTAGGATTACTATGCATTGTCTATGACTCAATGACACTTAACAACAACAACAAATGCCGTTGGGTTGGTGGCACAACTCCTTACCACTAAGTCATCATTAAAAAAAGAATATCTTTTTTAAAAAAAATATTTATTAAAAGCTACTTTATGTTTTTGAACACTTATACATTCTAGGGGTACAGCAGTCAAAAGAAGTAAACAAAAATTTGCACTTGAAAAACATATATTTTCCTTTTTAAAGAAACTATTGTGTTAATAGGTAAAGACAGAAATAAACACCAAGTAAATGAATTTGTGTATTATGATAATAAATGTGAAATGATAACAGTTAAAATGGAAAACTTGTTCTGAAATACTGGTGGAAAATAATAGATAACAAAAATTTATTATCTCACTGAGAAGGTGATTTTTGGTAAAGACCTGAGAATGAGGTAGTAAGCTGGGTAAATTTATTTTATAAAGCTTACCAGGCAAAGGTTTGTGATTCCCAAAATGTATCATAATTTCCAACAGTTGGCTTTCCAGAACACTATAAGAATAGTATAAAGATCAGGACATGGCAAGTGATATACAGGGAACAACACACAGGGAGTGATGCATAGGACAGAAGAAATTTGAGAATTTTTATTACAACAATTAGTTTTGAGCCAGAACAGCAAGCTGCAGTGGGAGCCTCCAGCTGAGCTGTGGTAGTGGGAGCTACCCATTGAGCTCCAGCGGGAATCATCAGGCAAGCCTCTGTGTGACCCACCCAGGTGGGACAGTGAGAATTTGACTGAGTTTTCTTAAGTTTCATCAGACCCAGAACCCCGCCAGACCCAGAGCTCCTCTGATCAACACCTGCTGGGTAAGAGCCAAACATATAGAATTTAAGTAAGGAATCTGGAATCTGAGTGAGGTATCCAAGTGTACCCGCCCCTTGCCTGTACCTGCCCTGAGCCCATTCCACCCTGAATCTGAGCCTTGACATCCAGTCAACTAACTTGCCTTTAATGTGGAGCACCTTGGTCTGACTTACCTGCAACATGAGGCTGCTCTCACAGGCCTTAAATCGATCCTTCCCTTGGGCCAGAAATTCAGAGAGAAACACAGGCAGAGTAGTTGTCCCAGCCTCTTCTAGAGAAGTGACTTCAGATCAAGAATGTATCTTCGCCTCAGGCATGAAAAACTCTACCAGAGCAATATCATGTAAAAAGCAGGGTACTTCACAACCTACACAAGTGCAAAGCAAGATGTCACCCTCAAAAAGTGACATAGTATCAATGGATTTCCTGAAGCCAGAAAGTCTGATGAAAGTTTCTGACACAGAATTTAAAAGAACAATGATTGAATATTTTTAATGAGTGAAAGACGAACTTGAAGAATTACAGAACATTGCAAGCAAAACCTAGAGCTTAAAAAAAATCCAAAACAATGTAGAAAAAACAAATGAGGCATTGGATACTCTGGAAACCATGATCCAAAATATGAGTTCCAATGTTTCAGATGCAGTCAATGTGATGGAGTGACATATGAACAGAGCTGAAGAGATGGAAAACAGACTCAGTGAAATAGAAGATAGAATTGTCACCACTGATCTGTTAGAGCAAAAAACAGACTCAAAAAGGAAGAAAAAAAGAAGAAAACCTAAGAATAATGTGGGACACCATCAAGAGAAATAACATACACATCACTGGAATCCCAGAATAGGAAGAAGGAAGTAAAGGTACCAAAAAAATTTGGAAGAATTACTAGAAGGAAATATACCAGGCATAATGAAGAATGAGAGATTATATATTCAGGAAGCTGAACGAACATCATATAAAATAGACCCCAAAAGAAAAACATCAAGGCGTGTCATTGTCAAATTTGCCAGAACCAAAGATAAGGAGAGAATTCTGAAACCAGCAAGGGAGAAACAAAGAAGAACCTATAAGAGAGAGCAGATAAGATTAAGTACTGATTTCTCAGCAGAAACCATAGGAGCAAGAAGGCAGTGGAATGACATATATTGAAAACTCAACAAAGACAATTGTCAACCAAGAATTTTGTACCCAGAAAAATTATCCATCAAATATGAAAGAGATCAAGACATTCCCAGAAAAACAGAACTTAAGAGAGTTTATAAAAAGCAGAGCAGTGTTGCAAGAAACACCCAGAGACGTCCTTCTTACAGAGGTGCCACAGAAAACAGGAGGGACCAAAGTAACTAGCAACAGCACTAAAAAGAACTCTACAAAATGATAGCAATAAAACCTTGCCTCTCAATAATCACACTGAATGTGAATGGTTTAAATGCACCACTGAAGAGAAGAAGACTAGCAGATTGGATAAAAAAACATAATCCATCAATTTCCTGTCTGCAAGAGATATCACTGAAAAGTGAAGATAAAGAAAGACTAAAAATAAAAGTGTGTGAGGGAGCATATCAAGCAAATGGTAGCCAGAAAAAGCAGGAGGAGAGATATATTAATCTCTGATAAAATAAATTTCAATGCAAAAACCATCATAAAGGATAAGAAAGGTCACTGCATACTGCTTCATGGGTCAATAGAACAAGAGGACATAGCAATAATAAATATCTATGCACCAAATGAAAGACCTGCAAAATATATAAAACAAACATTAACAAAACTGAAAAAGGAAACAGACAACACAAATATAGTAGCTGGAGACTTCAAAACACCACTCTCAAGAGAGAACTACCAGAAAGAAACTCAACAAAGATGCTGAAGGATTAAACCACACAATAAACTAACTTGATCTCATAGATATTTATAGGCTATTGTACCTGCCAAAAAACACAGTATAACTTCTTCTCCAATACGCAGGGGACATTCTCCAGAATAGATCACATTTTAGGTCACAAGGCAAGCATCAATAAATAAAAAAAATATAGAAATAATACAAAGCATCTTCTCAGACCACAATGCTATAAAAATAGAAATGAATAACAAGAGAATAAAGGAGAAAACCCGATACATTTGAATGCTAAAGAATACCTTGCTTGAACATGAGTGGGTACTAGAAGAAATAAAAAATGAAACTATAAATTTCTTTAAACAAATGACGATGAAAACACCACTTACCAAAACCTCTGGGAAACAACCAAAGCAGTAATCAGAGGTCAATTTATAGCAAAAAGCAGACACATCAGAAAGCATGAAACAAATTATCATTGACTCTCTAACCAAATCTTTCCAATAAATTTTAAAAGGACAGCAAGAAATCCTCAGACCCTCTAAGAAACCTGAAATTATAAAATTTAGAGCAGGAATAAATGAAATAGAAAACAGAAAAAAGTTGAAACTATCAACAAAACTGGGAGTTGGTTCTTTGAAAAGGTCAATAAAATCAATAAACCACTAGCAAAACTAACAAAGAAAAAGATACAAATAATCTGAATAAAAGATGAAATGAGCAATATCACAACAGAACCAACTAAAATAAAAAGGCTAACAATGGAATATTATGAAAAACTATACTCAAACAAATATGAAAATCTAGAGGAAATGGACAACTACTTAGCAATTCACAACCCACATAACCTGACACAAACCAAAAGTAAAAACCTGAATAGACCCATTACAAGAGAAGAAGTTGAAAATATAATACAACAACTTCCAGCCAAAAGAAAAGTCCTGGACCAGATAGCTTTACAAGTGAATTTTATAAACATTTACAGAAGAAATGTTACCAATCCTACATAAACTATTTCAGAAAATAGAAAGAGATGAAATTCTCCCAGACTCATTCTATGAAACAAATGTATCCTTGATACCAAAACCAGGTAAAGATACCACCAAAGTAGAAAACTATAGGCCAATATCCCTCATGAACATAGACGCAAACATCCTGAATAAAATACTGGCCAATAGAATCCAACAATAAATTAAAAAAATAATTCACCATGACCAAGTGGGATTCATAAAATGTATGCAAGAAAGAACAGGAAACATGTGATCCTATCAATTGATGTAGAAAAAGCCTTCGACAAAATCCCACACCCTTTCCTGATTAAAACAATCAACAAAATAAGTTTAGAGGGGAATTGCTTCAACATAGTAAAAAGTATATACGCAAAACCAGGAACCAACCTTGTTCTCATTGGAGACAGAATAAAGAAATTCCCCTTGAGAACAGGATCTAGGCAGGATGCCCACTATCACCTCTCCTATTCGATATTGTATTCGAAGTTTTAGCAATAGCAGTAAGACAAGTGAAGAAAATAAGAGGTATCCAAATTGGCAAAGAAGAAGTAAAATTATCTCTCTCTGCAGATGATATGAAAGTATACTTAGAAAACCCTAAAGACTCAGAAAGAAAACTACTGGACATAGTTGACCAATTCAGCAAAGTGGAAGGATACAAGATCAACATACAAAAATCAATTGGATTTCTCTGCTGTGACAAAAAGAACACAAAACAGGAGCTAAGAAAAACAATACCCTTCACAAGGCTAATCACAAGATTAAATACTTGGGAATAAACCTAACCAGAAGCACAAAGGATCTATTTAAAGAAAATGACAAAACATTACTACAAGAAACAAGAAGAAATCTGGAGAAATGGAAGAATACACCTTGCTCATGGATAGGAAGACTCAATATTGTGAAAATGACAATCCCGCCAATGCCAATTTACATATTTAATGCAATACCAATACAAATACTAATTCCATTCTTCAATGAGATGGAAAAGGCACACTCCAATTTCATTTGTAATGATAAAAAATAAGCAAAGCACTCCTTAAAATAGAAACAAGGTAAGAGGCATCTCACTCCCTGATTTCAAATCCTACTACCCTGCCATGCTGGTTAAGACAGCTTGGTACTGGTACAAAGACAGATACATAGATCAATGGAATAGAATTGAGAACCCAGAAATCTACCCATCTACCTATGGTCAGGGAGTGGCATCCACTTCTGTATTAGCTTGCCTTTGGAAACCCTATAAACCTGGAGAAAGGATGAAAGTCTCACAAGTTTTGAGGTCTTTTGTTCATAGAGTCACACTGAGTTGCTTACAACTCGACGGCACTGAACAACAACAACAATTATGGTCAACTGGTTTTTGACAAGGAGATGAAAGAAGTGTGGAAATGACAGCCTTTTTAAACAAATGGTGTTGGCAAAATTGGAAAACTATCTGCAGAAAACTCAAGCAAGATCCATACCTCACTCCATACACAAAAACCAACTCAAAGAGATCACAGACCTACGACTCACACCAAGGAAAAAAGGTTGGAAGAACTCTAGAAGGCTGAATCCACAACATAAACAGTCTTCCAACCATCCTGAAAAACCTCCAATCAGATGAGGACAAAGTAGAGGAATTAATAAAATAATAGTTGAGTAGAATAAAAGCTTTATGCACATCCATAATCTTCTCCAACAGGGTATAAAGAGAAGCCACAGACTGGGAAAAAATATTTGTTAATGTCATATCAGATAAGAGAGTTACATCTAGAATTTATAAAATACTCAAGCGCCACAACAAGATAAAGGTAAATAACCCAATAGAAAAATGGACAGTATATGAACAGACACTTCAACAAAGAAGACATTTAGATGGTGAATGAACACATGAAGAAATGTTCAAAATCCCTAGCTCTAAGAGAGATGCAAATCAAAACAACCATGAGATACCATCTCACCCTAATAAGAATAGCAAAATTTAACAGAACAGCAAATAAGTAATGCTGGTGAGGTTATGGAGAAACTGGAACTCTTATTCACTGTTGGTGGGAGTGTAAAATTGTGCAATCACTATGGAAGGCAGTATGACACTTTCTCAAAAAAATGGAAATAGAAATACCATTTGACCAAGCAATTCCACTACTGTGAATATACCCTAAAGAAACCAGAGCTGCCACTCAAAGAGATATACACACACCCATGTTTATTGCTGCTTTGTTCACAATAGCAAAGATTTGGAAACAACCCAAGTGTCCATCAATAAATAAATGGATAGAGATGCTGTGGTATAGTCACACAATGAAATATTATACTGCATTGAAAAACAAGGAACTTATGAATTATTATACAAAATGGGTGACCATGCAGGAAGTTATGCTGCATTAAATATCTCAGTCACAAAATGACAAATACTGCATAATGCCACTGTTGTAAAGTGTTATTGACATCAGGGTTGGGGGGAAACAAAGAAAAGAGGGGAATAATAATATATACTGCATTGAAACAGATGAGGGATAGAACTGTTTAGTAGGAATATATGATTAGGTATTATTGTCATGACAAGAGTGCGGAATAAAAGCTGCATAGTGGAGTGGACTGGAGGAGGGAGGGAGATTGTATAACAATGAAAGTTGTTGTGGCTTTGGTTTTATTTTTTACTTTTCAAAAAGAAAAGTGAACTGAGGTGGAGGGGTGGGAAGGAAAGAAAGTGCAATAATGAATGAATTGAAATCAAAGTCTCTGTAAACTTTCATTAAAATTAATTAAAAAAACCCCAGTATAGTTTAAAGTTCAGTGAAGGTAAGTGAGTTGGTGAGTAGAAAGACCAGTTTTTATTACTCTAAGTGAGATGAGAAATTATTGAGGATTCTAAACATAGGAGGGGAAAAGCCCATCAAAAAGCATGGATAATCTAATTTTCATTTGGACTGAACTTCTTTGGATGCAGACATGTATCAGTGGCTCAGTTGAAGAATTCTTATCGTTTGTAGAGGAATCTTCAGTTTGAATTTTGTCCAGTGAATCTATTATGATCCTGAATAGGTTTCAGAGAAACTTTTATGGTATAATGGACTAGAAAGAAGGCATGAAAATACTTTTAAACAAAAATTATGTTGTTGTTATGTGCCCTCGAGTCACTTGAGACTCATAGCGACGCTATGTATAACAGACCTAAACCCTGCTCTATCCTGTGCCAATCTCACTGCCTCTGACACAACCATCCCGATTACCCCAGTCACTGAATCAATCCACCTCACAGAGGGTCTTCCCCTTCTGCACCGTCCCTCCACCCTCCCAAGCCTGATGTCCCTCTCCAAGGACCTCTCCCTCCTTACGACATGTCCAAAGTATGTCAGACAAAGCCTCAGAATCCTTGCCTCCAAGGAGCAGATGAATCTGTTTGTTTTCTTGGCAGTCCATGGTACATTCAATACTCTTCTCCAGCACCACAGCTCAAAGGCATCAACTCTTCTTCTATCCTCCTTAGCCATTGTCCAACTCTCTGATGCATAACAAGTGATTGCAAAAACCATGGCCTGTATCAGACGCACCTTACTTAGTCTCCAGAGTGATACCATTGCTCTTCAGTACCCTGGAGAGGTCCCTAACAGCAGACTTTAGAATGCGAGGCTGTCATGAGTTTGGGGTCAATTTAATGGCAGCTAATGCCATTAAGTTCTGTGCTTGTGGCACATCTACTTTTGTTTGAATTATTATACACCAGTAGATTTGTTTTGTCATATGTAATTGGTGAGTGTTGGAGAAGAGTACTGAACATGTCACGGGCTTCCAAGAGAACAAACAAGTCTGACCTGGAGAAGGTGAAATGAAGCTGCTCCTTGGAGGCAAGGATTTTGAAGCTCCATCTCATATACTTTGGGCATGTCACAAGGAAGGACTAGTCCTTGGAGAAGGACATCATGCTTGGAAAGTTTGAGGGACAGGGCAAGAGAGGAAGATGAGATGGATTGACTTAGTAACTGGGATAATGGGGATAGGTCACTATAAGTCACAGGTGACTCAATGGCATATAACAACAACAAAAATAACAACAGATAGGGTTAGTTGTCAGAAGAATCCTCTCTTTCTCTAGGACAGGGGTGGAAATCTTGATGGCATGGTGCTTAACGTTCTTGACTGACAACCATAAAGCTAGTGACTTAAATCTACCATCTGCTCAATCAGAAAAATTTGCCCCCCGCCCCTACTTTTCTATATAGACTTATTGCCTTATGAACCCTGTGGAGTATTTCTATTCTATCCTATAGTGTCAATATGAGGTAGAGTGAACTTGATGGCAGCGAGTTTATATGACAGGGCTATTGACGTACTTCCCATAAGCCAAATTTGTTACCATCTATTTTTACAAATGAAAGTTTACAGGAATAGAGTCATGCCCATTTGTTTATACATTGTTTATGACTATTTTTGTGTACAAAAGCAGAATTGAGTAGTCATGACAGAAACTGTATTATCTGCAAAGCCAGCAATAATTACTTTATGAAGTTTCTGAGAAAAATGTTTGTTAAATTATGTGATAGAAAATAAATACTGGAGAGATAACTAGGAAAGAAAGTCAAAGTCAGATAAGAACTCAAAACTCACTGCTCTTGGGTCAGAACCAACCTATAGCTGTCCTTTCAATTGGTTTTCAGAGGCTGTGTATCACATAAGAGGAGATTTCTCATCTTTCTCCAGTGGAGCAGCTGGTGGATTTGAACCACCAACCTTTGGATTAGCTGTTATAGTTAGTTATAATTTAGTTGAAATACAATTTCCTTGAAGTTTGGAGACTAGAGAACATCAGAAGTCCCAACTTTGTAAGACTGCTATACTGTGTTAGTGGAAGAGTTCTTCTAATGAATATACTTTCTTGACTAGGGAACTTTGTAGATCACAAGCTAGGCTGAAAAAGCCCATCATGGGTTATATTAGATATGTCTACATTCGACCTTATTTGCTAATTACTTTGCCTCCATTTTAAGTGTCTTGTTTTAGTATATGCTGTGTTAGTCTAAGAGATCATCAACCCCGTTTCATTATCTGTTCCTGTATATTAATGTCAGATAATAGCTTGTAATATAGCCTTAGAAGTGTATTTAATTTTCTAAAAGTAATGGGGGCTTTCTTCTCCTCTCAGACCCTGTAGAATGCTTCATTCCCTTTGTTTAATATTGCCAGATTGAGGCAGCCTCAGAGAAAGGATATTTCTTGCTAACACAGGACATCAGGGCACTAGGTAGGCATTTCTCTTCTCCCTTCTCACCTGAACTTTGTGATGCAGCTGCCTGGCCTGCTTAGTGCTTGGTTTCTCCAGTTTAATTGGTTCCACTCAGTGCATGTACAGTCACCAAGACATTTTCCAAATTACTTATAATTAATGCTATAGTCATTACAAATTCGCTGTCTCAGACTAGTTCCAATTTCCCACTCAATGAACTGAGCAAGCAGCACAATTAGACCTGAGGTCACAGAGACCACACCCATCCTAAGAGAGGCACACCATGTCTGTATATGCTAATACAATTTTGCTATTAAACAACTTATTATAAAGGCTAGTCACTTAAAGTGCATTTTAAGTTTTGCAAAAGTGAAGCTATTAAACAATGTATCATATATTTTAGGGGCACGGCTATTCCAAGAGTATTTACTTTCTTGTCAGGAGATTAGCTTAAACCCTGAAGTCTTTGTTAGAAAGACAATGAAAAAACCAAAGTGCATAGGGAAGGGCTGTTACAAGGCCGCCTGAAGTCCTCATGATGCCTTTGTAGAATTAATCTAGCCCTTTGTTAAGTAAGACTGTAGGGCCATATACAGCTTTGAGTTAACCAACTTAGAAGAAACTTCTAGTGATACCACTCAGAACTTCCTGTCTGGAGCTGGGTTAAATGAGAGAAAAAGTATGTGCTTTCTTTAAGAGATTTCAGGCCATTGTCAAGGAAGCTGATTCCTTCTTGCTGCTAGGCCCCCAGCTTTCATCTCGTCTAAACCTCAAACAACTACTAGAAGCTGGGATTTAGAATTAAGTTCCAGGTCCTCTGAGTATTTGTATCCTTCAGAGCTTGGGGAAATAGACTATTTCAGCAGAGTTCTGAGAGTTTCAGCCTAGTGCTCATAATCCAGGATAAAGAAGGAACTAATTTGACCAAGGGAAACTCAGACCCAATACTGACTCTGCCAGCTAGGATGGATATCCCGTTCTACCTTCATGCTAGTAACTCATTGGCTGAAACTACAAAGAGCAGATTTGCATTCTAGTTACATTCTAGTCACATGGGCCATGAAAGAAAGGAAGACACAGGCATATAAAGTTCAAGAAATTTTTTTCTGGTTTGAAAATAATTTAGGCAAAACCAATGAAGTAGAGAAGCAAGAGAGATGTAGGTGACATGTGGTTATTGCCAGTGCAGTACTGGCTACATGAACGGGAGATATAGGAGTTGTTGTGGGCCGGGTTCTTTCTTGGTGCTATGAATTTTAGAAACTGAACAGGAACAATATTAAGGTGAAAGGAATATGGCTCCTGCGGGCATCCAAAACATCGTTGCAGCAGCAGGAGTTTGCTAAAATAGTAGGCTTGCACCTTGACAGACGCTCTGGGGAAGACACTGTATGCACTGTAAACAGGAGAGCTCTATGCCTCCAGAAAAGAACACCCAACCGTGGTGGAGAGTCTGCCTCAGGAGAGGGAGTTGTCTAAGGGAGCTCTCAGCTCAGCTCAGGTCATAGAAAAAAACGTTCATCTTTGCTTTTAAAATTTAGTCGTGCAATGTGCATGTTCTATGCTCTACAGGATCAAGATTTATCTCTTTCCCTTCCGTTGCCTGTTCGAGAAGTCAGAAAGTTTTTATAGAGAAAAAAGAAGAAGTATCGAATTCCTTGGCTTCTTAGCTTCTTCAAATCACCTCCAAGCCTTCAGGATATCATTTCTTCAGACGACTTCCTGGTGAAAATGGTCTCAATTCTCAGGCACACAATTCATGTTAGAAAATGAGATCTTTGTGATGTTGCAGGAAACTGCTGCCACATACACACCATCAGACAACCCCTTTTCTCTTTCTCTACAGGGGAAGAATGCTCATTCTGTGATTTTCCTCCTAATTTTCTGTGTTACTAAATGACCTTGCCATTAATTAGAATTTTTCCTCAAAGAATTTCACATCGTACCAAGTGGAGTAAATGAAGCTCTGGAATAGAAATATTGTTAGCCACTCACGTTGCTTCTGGAATTTCCTGGTGAGTCAAGCTGGGCTTGTTTGCTTTCCGCCACATCCATGTGTATACGTAGATACACACAGGGGTACAGAATCACAACTGAGGATATTTTGACAATGTCAGAAATATGTGGTCTTTAATCAGGGCAGCATGGAGATACAAATCCCTTGTATCTATGAATTCTTTCAATGTGGTATCTTCCTACTACTTTATCTATTTTGTCTAGCTCTCCAGCCCTATGTAGTCAGAAGCAGTAAGGATGAGTCCTCTTATGCTGACCATAAAGGAAGTTAGGATAAAATGGATTAAGGGGTCTGTTGTCAGTGATATATTACAGAGTATCGACTAGAAACCTTGTTCCTTCTTTTATTCCTATTGTACCTTTTACTTTCCTCTTTTTCTTCCTCTTGCCCTTTCTTCCTTTCATCTTACTCCCTTGCCTCCTTCTTTCTTCATATATTTGTAGGTAACTTAGAGACACTAGTTAGAAGCCAAGTTAGAGGCATCAGAAAGACACAGCTCTACCTTTGAGCTATCCTTCACAAAATAGGATGCTAACACACAAATGTGAATGCTACTGGATCGAAATAGCACAAGTTTGAGTAAACATTCAGTGAAGGGAAAGTTGCTTTCACCTAGATAATTTACAGATGAGTTTACCTAAGGAGTCACTTCTGAGTTAGAGATAGAAAGATTTTGAAGAATTCTATAGCAGAATGAAAAGGCATAGCCACTTCAAACTGAAGGAGATACTTGAACATGAACATAACTTTGCACGAGGGCACATTGTGACAGGGGAACTGAGGCTGTCAATGTCGCTGAAGGACAGGGAGCTTTTCTCTGACCAGTCAGGACTGACTTCAAGAGGAAACGAAGTCCTGTAACTGTAACTTGGCCTGTTCCTGAGATCTGCAAGGACAGAGCCTAGGTGCTGGGTCGTAAACACTGCCTGCCATAGATTTCTCCTGCCTGCCTGCTGCCGGCCTTTGATGGCTGCTCCTCTTTCTTCTACAATGAAGAGAACCATGTCAGTCTAATGACTGTCATATTATCTCCCATTAACTTCATTATTGGACACTAACTGTTTCTAGTAATAATTCATTCACTGGTAATGACTTGGTGTCCAATTCCTGGATAATTACTGTCACAAATGCCATCAGGCGCAAGCTCTGGGTTACTCTCTCCATCTGGAATTGAGACACAAATAAAGTGAGGGTTCTGAGCTTTTGGGGATTGCCTAGATGTGACAGAGGCCAAGCTTTCTCCTCTCCATATACCCGAGAGACTTTTCCTTGCCCTTGAGCTCTTCTGAATAGATTTGGCGAGTCAGGCTGTCTTTGTTTATGTATGCGTGTGTGGTGCATACATGTGGACACATGCACTCACAAGCAAAGCCATTGCTTGGTGGAAATATCAGGCCCTTCCTTCCCTTTAAAGGCAGTGATGGACATTTGGCCAGAAGTTTTTGGTAGATTAAATTTTATCACCCATAACATACAGAGGCCTTGACCCCCCAAATGGCTCAAACCCCACTCTAATTATCCAAATTCATTCATCAGCAGAAACGGTTGCTTTTTAGAAGACCAAGAAGGAGGCAAATAAGATTTGTGCAAATAAGGGCAATGTGAGAAAGAGAAATTTGATCTGCAGTAGAATGACAGGGCCAGGCTGAAATGAAGTACCATGGAGATGGAATCAGAACGAAGTTGGTGAAGAAGAGAAGATAGACAGGGGTCAATGAGGGGAGCCTGCTGAGCTCTTCTGACAGTGCTGTTGAGAAAGGCAACTTCTAGCTGATGTTTGCAAACCTTCCAGATCCCATAACTGGAGACTGTCAGGCCTGTCCAGTAACAGCTAGCATGACTTTCTTCTTCCATTCAAAATTACATCCTGCCTAGAGCAGAGAATAATCTTGAAAATTCCCTGATAACTGGCCACTAAGTTTTTATTCCTTGGTTAATACTTTTTCACTTCAGATTCTCAGAGCCTCATACCAGTCCATGTGATAACTATACTTATCTTCTTTTTTTTTATTGCTATATCTCCCCTCCCCTCACCTCCCTTCCCATATCCTCCTCTCCCTCTCTCTTCTCCAAACCTTGTGCATTGCACTAGTATCTATTGACGACTGCAATACTTTTCTACTGCTGCTTTAACACTTTATCTCAAACTTAGTAGTTTGTTATTATTGTTGTTGTGTATCATGAAGTCAGGACTGACCCATAACTGACCCTATGGTAGGTTTTCAGAGGCCGTTCATTGAACAGGAGGAGATTGCCCATCTTCCTCCAAAGGAGCAGCTGGTGAACTGCAACTACATGTCCTCAGGATTACAGCACAGCTTCTTGCCACTAAGCCACCAGAGGTGATACAAATTTATTATCTCAAAATCTCATTGGAACTCAAGCAACTTAGCTGGATTTTGTGCTAAAGTCTCAATGTTGGAATCAAGGTGTCAATCAGCCTTGGTTACTAACTGGAGACTCTAGGGAAGAATTTGCTTCCAGGATCATTCATATTGTAGCTTTCATATTGTAGTTCCTTGTTAGCCGGTGGACAGGAGATCATTCTTAGCTAGAGCTTCTTACCACCCCTTGCAGCCGCCTCTATATTCCAAGATAGCTAGAAATGTTGCATTGAATTCTTCTCATGTTTTAAATCCCCTCTGTCTTCTTCTCTGCTTTTAAGGGTTTGTGTAATTATATTTGAACCATTATAATAATCAAGGATAATTTGATTATTTTTCATTATTAAATAATCTCATTGTTTTTGAGGGAAATGATTAGTAACCTTAATTACAAGGAGTATTGGCAGTGCACTGGCTGGGAGTTAAACTCACTCAGGGCCACTGTGAAAGGAAGGCCTGTCAATCTGCTTTTATAAAGGTGAAAGCCAATGAAACCCTGTGTGGTAGGTGTATTCTGCCTCACTGAGTCACTAGGATTTGGAGTCAACTCAATGGTGCCCAACAACAACCACATTGAATATATCTTTTTCCAAGTACGGGAACATAATCTAGTTCCAGAGATTAAGGTATGTAATCTATTAGAAGCCTTAAGTACGGAAATCCTGTGTGTGGCAACACATCTGGTTTTTTTTTGCGATTTCGCACACACATACACATTCACCACGTGTGTGTTAGTTTGTCATTCTATGCTGACTTGTGTGTTGGTGTGATACTGGAAGCTAAGCAACTGTTGGTATTTCAGATACCAACAATCATCCATGGTGGACAGGTTCGAGAGAAGCTTCCAGACTAAGTAATATAGTATCTAATCTGTATGCTGAGCAAATTATTCTAGAAGCTGGACTCTGTGAAGAGGGAATGTGACATCAGAATTGGAGGAAGAAGACTCATCAATAACCCTCATGATGCAGATGAAACGACCTTGTGTGCTGAAAGTGAGGAGGACTTGAAGCCCTTGTTGCAGAACATGCAAATACTGCAGTCTTCAATGTAGATTGCATTTCAACATCAAGAAAACAAAAATCCTTGCCATTGGCCCAACAGACAATATCGTGATAAATAGAGGAAGGATTGAGGTTGTTAACGATTTCACCTTACTTGAATCCATCCAATCAATACTCTTGATACTAGCAGTCTAGGAAAGGCTGTAGTCAGGAGCCTCTCTAAATTATTGAGGAGCAATGATGTAAGTTTGAGGACTAACATGTGCTTGAATCTTTTTAGTTATTTGGATATATTGCTCAGAGCTATTCAATGAATAAGGATAACAAAAGAAAAATTTGTGCCTTTGAGTTGTGTTGGAGAATAGTACTGAATGTTCCATGGACTGACAAAAGAACAAACAGATATGTCTTGGAGAAGGTGCAGTCAGAATGCTCCTTGGAGGCAAGGATGGTGAAGTTTCCTGTCATTATACTTTGGGCATGTTTCAAGGAGAGGGGAGGGATATCACGCTTGGAAAAGTTGAGGGTTGGCAAAGAAAGTGAAGATCCTTAATCAGGCAGAGTAATGTGACTACAGCAATGGTCTTAAGTGTGTTATAGATTGTGAGGATGGCACCAGATAAGACAGGCTTCAGATCTGTTGTTCATAGGGTCACTGTGAGTGGTACTCAACCGCACTTAGAAGCAATGAAAACAGAGATGCACTGGTTAAGTGCAAGGCTGCTCATAGGCTTTCAGTTTAAACTCATAGCTGCTCAGTGAGAGAAAGATGAGACAATCTACTTCTATAAAGACTACAATCTTGGAAACCTCATAGGGCAGCTATACTTGTCCTGTAAAATTGCTCTGAGTTAGAATTGACTCACTGGCAACACATCTGTTACACACACACACACACACACACACACACTATGCTGGCTTGTGTTTTGGTTGAAACTGGAAGCTATACAACTGGTATTTCAAATACCAACAGAATCATCCGTGGTGGACAGGTTTGTTTGTGGCTTTTTGTTTTGGGTTTTTGTTTTTTGGTTTTTTCCTCTTGTCTAGTAGTCTCTGCTTTCTTTTTTAAAAAAATTTATTTATTCATTTATTTAAAATTGTTTTTAATGAAAGTTTGCAGAGACTTTGTATTTCCATCCATTCATTGTTGCACTTTTCTTCCTGCCCACCACTCTCCCCCAATTTGCTTTTCTCTTTGAAAAGTAAAAGAAATTTTTTTTTATTGGTATTCAGTCCCTCCCCCCAAGGCCACTCCACTAGGCACTCTTCATTCTGCACTTCTGTCATAACAATAATATCTAATCATATGGCCCTTTTAAACAGTTCTCTCCCTCATCTGTTTCAATGAAGTATAAATTATTTATCCCGTCTTTCACAGTCTCCCTCCAACCCTGATGTTAGTCCTGTTTTACAACAGTGGCACCATGCAGTATTTGTCCTTTTGTGACTGAGATATTTCACTCAGCATAATGTCCTCCAGGGTCACCCATTTTGAATATTTCATGAGTTCCTTGGTTTTCAATCCAGCGTAGTATTCCATTCTGTGAATATACCACAGCTTCTCTATCCATTCGTTTGTTGATGGGCACTTAGGGTGTTTCTAACTCTTTGCTATTGGTGAACAGGTTTGAGAGGAGCTTCCAGACCCAGAAAAGAACTGGTCATACATTTCTGAAATAATAAGACTTTGAAACCTTGTTGACAATGGAAGATTGTTGGCTATAGTGGTAGAAGATGAGCCCTTCAGGTGGGAAGGCCCTCCAGATGTGACTGGGCAAGAGCTACCTTCTCAAAGCAGAGTTCACCTTAAGGATGTGAATGGAATAAAGCTTGTTCCCCTATTGAAGGACCTTCGTGCATTGATGTGAGTTTAAATGAGGAGTAACAGCTGCAAACACATACTAGTGGCTGGAAAGTAGAATGTAAGATGTAAAAATCTAGGACAATTTGAGATGTCAAAAATCCCAGGTAGTAGCGAGCTGAGATGGATTAGCATGGTCATTTTGAATCAATCACATAATCTACCACACTAGAAATGAAAAATTGAAGCAGCTTGTGACACAGAGCCATTTCAAGATGTGAATCAAGAGGACATTGATAAAAGAGAAGGGCCAGGGATTAGTGGGAATACAGCTGAGGTGCTTCAGGCAACACATGCAACTCTGGATGTGCTCACCAGTCTCTACCAAGAAATACTGAAGACTGCTACCTGGGAAAATGACTGGAAGAGATCCATATTTGTTTCCATTTCAAAAACAGGACCCAACAGAATGTGGAGGCTATAAAAAAGTATCATTAATATCACATGCAAGTAAAATTTCAGTGAAGATGATTTAAAAAATGACTGGAGCAGTATGTCAACAGGAAACTATCAGAAATTCAAACTGGATTCAGAAAGGCCAGAGCACAATGGCTGTTATTGCTGAAGTATGATAGATTCTGGCTGAAAGCATAGAATTCCAGAAAGATATTTATTTGAGTTTTCTTGGTTGTGCATGAAGACACTCTGGATCATAACAAATTAACGCTACTATTGAGAATAAGTGACATCCCATAACATTTAATTGTCCTCATGTAAAATCTATACTTAGACTAAGAAGCAGTTGTTTGAACAGAAAATAGGAATACTGCGTAGATTACAATAACAGCCAGGGTATCAGTGTTGTATCTTTTCTCCATATTTGTTCAACTGGTATGCTGAGCAAATAATTTGAGAAGTTGGAATGTAAGAAGAAAAAAAGTGTGGCATCAGGATTGCAGGAAGACTCATCAACAACCCACATTATGTAGATGATACAACCTTCCTTGCAGACAGTGAAGAAATCTTGAAGAACTTTCTGCAGAAGATCAAAGACTGCAACATCAATTACATCTTAACATCAAGAAACAAAAATATTCACCACTGGACCAACTGACAATGCCATGATAGGTGGAGAAAAGACTGAAGCTATCAGCAATTTCATTTTATTTGGATTCATAATCGGCAACCACGGAGCCATAGTTGAAAAGAAAAACACAACCAAACACACAACAAAACATGAAAAGGTCTGTTGTGTTGGAGAAGTCTTCTTTGAAAGGGCCTCTGCATCCTTCTAAAGAGCAAAGGATGAAGATAACAACAGTTTCAAGTCACGATATATTACACTACTTCTGCATTTGAATGTTGAACAATAACAAAGAAGACCAAGAAGAACATGTGCCTTTGAATTGTGGTGATAGCAAAGAGTGTCAAATATACCATGAACTTTCAAAAAAATAAACAACTGTGTCTTGAAGGAAATGCAATCAGAGTGCTCCTTAGAGGCAAAGATAGTAAAATTTCGTCACATTTACTTTGGGCACATCCTCAGGACAAAGCAAATTAGGAGAGAGGTAGCATTCAGGGAAAGATAGAGGATGAGAGAAAGAAAAGAAGACCCTCAATAAGATGGATTGATCAATGGACTACGTTAATGGGTTTGAACGTCACAGAGCTACTGAGGATTACACGGGATAGGGCAAGGTTCAGATCTGTTCTTCATACACTTGCTATGAATAATAGTCAACTTGATGGCATCTAATAACTATATATAAACATATATATGCTTTAAAGATAGGTTGTTGTGTTTGCATACATTGACAAATGATAGGAAGAGTTTTGCAGCATAAATCTTAATGGATTTTTCTTTTGTTTACTTGAAGCTACGTTTAAAGAATCTGTCCTGTTCATTATTTCTCATAACTATGCATCATCCTGTCATAGGCTTATATAAAACCTTTTACATTTTATTTATGCATTCTTATAACTATGAATTTTTGCAAGCTGAGTTACAGTAAGCTAAGATAGAGATTGGAATTGACTCCACAGTACTGTTGTTGGGTGCCATCAAGTTGAGTACGGCTCCTCGCAACCCTGTGAACCACAAATCTGAACCTGTTCTGCTCTGTGCCATCCTCATCATCTCTACCACACTGCACCCTTTGCCGCTGTCACTGTGTCAACCCACCTTGTCGAGGGTCTTCTCTTTCCAAGCTTCATGTCCCTTTCCAAGGGATGGCACTAGACTTCTTTTATTTTTGTTTGTTTTTAATGACATCTTGTTATGAACCTGTGTGAATATCTGTAGGATTTCTAGGCAAGAGTAGAAACCCTTTTAATTCCATGAAAGGTTTCAAGATTACATTGTAGAACAGATGTAAAAGTTTAATCATCTGTCAGCAATACACAAATCATTCTATTTCCCCATGTTCTAGGGCTTGATATTAACCTTTTCTGTGTTCCTTGAGACATATGTGACTTACCAACATTTTCTGTGTTTGAGATTATTTGGGAAACACTTATCCCAGTTGTCGTATGTGCTGCCACCTGGTGGGGACCTTTAAAATTATGGATTTGAAAAACGAAAACAATCATAAATCTAAAGAACTGGGCCTCACTTTATTAATCCTACCACTAAACTCCAATTGGTACATATGTGTCCCATATAATTTTATCAAAGTGCACAATAACATTTTGACCTTGATGTTAGCATGCCTTCCATTGTTCCAAAGATTTAATGTCAACAAAAAATTCAGAATGTAAAGCTATGCATCAGAGAGCTGGATAATGACGAGGGATGATAGAAAGAGAATCGATGCCTTTGAGCTGTGGTGCTGGAGAAGAGTGTTAAATATACCATGGACTGTGAGAAGAACAAGCAGATTCATCCTAGAGAGGGTGAAACCAAGTTGCTCCTTGGAGGCAAGGATTCTGAAGCTTCGTCCGACATACTTTGGTCATGTTACATGGAGGTCAGTCCTTGGAGAGGGGCGTCATGCTTGGGAGGTAGAGGGACAACACAGGAGAGGAAGACCCTCAATGAGATGGATTGATTCAGTGACTGGGGAAATGGGCACAGGTGTGTCAGAGACAAAAATGTTAGTAAAGAATAGAGAAGGGTTCAAAGCTCTCAAACATAGGTTGCTATAAGTGGCAGTCGACTAAATGGCACCTAAAAACAACAAGGCAATTCAGTCATGAAAGGGTTAGACTATCATTTTGTGATCTGGAAATAAGATAGCATTCCTTTTCCTCATCCACAACGTGAAATGATACTAGTGTCTTCTTCAATATGTATTGTTGTTGTTGCTGGGTGCTGTCTCATGAACAATTATATCCCCAGAAAGACAATAACACAGATGTTGTGGGTCAGAACTGACTTTGAATACAGTAGGTTTGTGGTTTTTTGTTTAGTCTTTAATGGAATCACATCACTGAGCCTTTCTGTACTCCAGAGCTGCCTCTTGGTTAACAGCAAAGTGCTCAACTGTTGAGTCACAATGAGATGCTGTGAGAATTCAATAAGGAAATGCTTCTATTGCTCAGAACAGGATCTGGTACATAGTAGGTATTTATGATGGTGAATCCATCAACCTGGTCATGTTGTCATTATAAGAGGCTTGGTGGGTAATTAATGTCGTTATCTTCCATTCTGTGAACTGATGGGACCACCCAGTCATTCAAAAGGGGAGTTTCCTAAGGGATGTGGCCTGCATGCACTGTTTGTAGGTGTTCTTGAACAATTAATTCATTTTCTCTGGATCTTGCTTCTCATTCGTCATCCTCTGGCATGTGGGCTTTGAGAAGCCCAAGTTTGTCTTGAAAATTCTGAGATTTTCTAGTTCTTGAAGCACAATGATCCAGCAGCCTGCCATCTTCCTGCTGACTTTGTATTCATCAGCCCTGGCAACCACTTGAGTCAGGAAAAGAATCTAATATGATACTTGATCCATGGATTGGGCACATGTCAACCTCTACAACTGCACACGCAGTTGAAATAAATCATCTCTCCTTTACAGTTATGTGCCCTTGAGATAGAACCAACTCATAGCTGATCATCTAATGGGCTTTTAAAGGCAGTAAATCACACTGGAGGAAACTGTCCATCTTTCTCCTGGAGAATAGCTGGTGTATTTGAACCATGTACCTTTGGGTTAGCAGTGCAGCTAGTTACCACTAGGCTACCAAAGCTCCATATAAAATCCACTTGGGACAGAGTAATTTAATGTAATGGTGTCCAAGTCTACATTATCTCAATAATGTTGTGTATATTCTATATGTATTACATCAAAAACACACATATACTTACACACACACATACTTATGTTATTGTAAATAGGAGCTGTCAAGTTGAGTACAGCTCATAGTGAGCTTATGAATAACATATCTAAACCCTATCCTATCCTGTGCCAATCTCAGTCTCTGATACACTCAAGCCACTGCTAGTCATTATCAATTCACCTGGTTGAGGGTCTTCCTTTCTTTCTCCATGCCCCCACCCTTCCATGCATGGTGTCCTTCTCCAAAGAATAGCCTTTTCTAAGCAACATGCCCAAAGTATGTGAGCCAAAGCTTCAGCATCCTCATTTCCAAGGAGTACTCTGGTTGCACCTTCTCCAAGACTTAGCTGTTTGTTCTTTTGGAAGTCCATGGGATATCTAGAGCTCTTCTCTAACACCACACTTTAAAGGCATCAATTCTTCTTCTGTCATTCTTATTCATTGTGCAGCTCTCAGATGCATAGCAAGGGACTGAAAATACCGTGGTCTGAATCAAGCACACCTTAGTCCTCAAACAGACATCCTCATTCCAAAGTAATTTGGAGAAGCACTTGACTTCAAATATTTCTGGTGCAATAAATCTCCTGATTACTGGCACAAAGTGTATTGAATGTGAATCTAAGTAAGATGAAGTAGTTGACAATTTCAATCTTTTCTCCGCCAGGTATGCTGTTGCCTATTGGTCTAGTGGTAAGAATTTTTGTTTTCTTGATGTTAAGATGGAATCCATATTGAAGGCTATATTCTTTGATCTTCTCCATCATGTGTTTCAAGTCCTCTTTACTTTCAGTAAGCAAGGTTGTGGTATCTGCCTAACACAGGTTGTTCATGAATGGTCCTCCAATCCTGATGCCACATTGTTCTTCACAGACTCCAGCTTCTTGAATAATTTTATCAGCCTACAGATTTAATAGGTATAGTGAAAGAATACAATCTTGACACATGCCATTCTTAATTTTAAACCATGCATAATTTCCTTGCTCTGTTTACATAGCACCTTCTTGGTCTAGGTATAGGTTTTGCATAAGCACATTTGAGTATTCTGGCATTCCCATTTTTCTCAATGTTAGCCATGATTTGTTATGATCCATACACTCAAATGCCTTTGTATAGTCAATAAAACAGAAATAGACACTCTTCTTGTATTCTTTGCTTTTCGCCAGGATCCATTTGACATCAGTAATGATATCCCTGATGCCATGCCTTCTTTTAAATATAGCTTGAAATTTGAATAATTCTCTACATATCGTTTTAGCTCTTTTTGAATTGTCTTCAGAAGTATTTTGCTTACATGTGATATTAATGGTACTATTTGATAGTGTCTACATTTTCTTGGGTCACCTGGAAATGGGAACAAACATGGATCTCTTCTAGTTGGTCAGCCAGACAGCTGTCCACTAAATTTCCTGGAAGAGTCTGGTGGACACTTTCAGGGTCATTTGAAACATATCATTTGATATTCTATCATTTCCTGGACCTTATTTTTTGCCAGTGCCTTCATTGCAGATTGAACTTTTACCTTCCTTGTCATTGACTCGAGCATATAGTATTTCCTGAAATATTTCAGTGCCTGCCAATTCTTTTTGGTACAATGATTCTGTGTATTCCCTTCAATTCCTTTTGATTCTTCCTGGATCTTTCAAGATTTTGCTCTTAGCATCTCTAAGTATATTATAACTGGAGACCTGAATTTTTCTTCAATTCTTTTAGCTTAAAAAATGCTGAGTTCTTCTCTTTATATGCTCCAAATCTAGGTCTTTGCATACACCTTCCTCTATTCACGTGGTGTTTCATGAGATCATTCTCTTTTAAAAAAAATTTATTTAAACTTATTATTAATTTCAATAAAAATTTACAGAGACTTTGGATTTCCATTCATTCATTGTTGCACTTTTCTCCTCCCCCCCCCCCAACTCTCCTCCCTAGTACACTACTACCCTCTTGGAAAAGTAAAATTCTCTCATTGTTTTGCAAACCCTCCCCCAGGTCTACTCCCCCATGTAGCCTAAAAAAAAATCCTTCTCATACATTATGTTTTATAAAATTAATCACCATTAATCCACATCCACCATTACCATGCCTTTTCAGGTTCCCACTGGATCTTTCCTAATCCCTTCACTTCCTCCCTCCGACCACCAAACTCTATGACTTCGTGATGCCCCTTCTCCTCACCTAAGCTGCCTCTGCCCTCCACTTCCTCTTTTGGACCTTGTACACCTCTTACTCATAATCCTATTATTTTTACAATAATGGTTTAATGCAGCATTTTTCCTTATGAGACTGAGTTAGTTCACTCTGCATAATGCTCTCCAGCTTCTCCCACACTATGTAGTATTTTTCAAAATCATTGCTCCTGAGTAGTGCATAGTATTCCATCATGTGAATGTACCAAAATTTCTCAGACCATTTGTTTGTTGATGGACATTTTGGCTGTTTCCATTTTCTTGCTATTGTAATAACACTGCTATGAACATCGATATACAAATCTCTGCTTATGTCTCAGTTCTAAGTTCGTCAGAGTATATTCCTGGCAGTGGAATACTTGGGTCATATGGAATTTCTAGGTTCCTTTTTGTGTTTTGTTTGGTTTTTTGTTGTTGTTGTTGTTTGGTTTTTGTTTTGTTTTGTTTTTTAGGAAAGCCAGACTGCTGTCTGGAGTGGTTGCACCATTTTACAATCCCATCAATAGTATATGAGAGTTCCAGTTTCTCCACATCCTCTCCAACACTTATTACTTCCTGTCCTGTTTTAGAAAGGGTTTTTTTTTGTTTTAGTTGATACTTTTTATTATTAATGAGAAGTATAGTTTCATATACTTATTAGTCATATAGATTTCTTTCTCATTTTGTGAATTACCTATTATACCTTTTCAAATTTATTGTGATATGAGTAAAAGATTAGAAAGGAAACTGGTTTTCTGTTCAACAATTCATACATGTTGTTTTTGTGCCCATTGAGTCAGAACCAACCCATAGCTGATCCTACAGCAGGTTTTTAGAGACAGTTAATCACACAGGAGGAGATTGCCCGTCCTTGTCCTGCAGAGCAGCTGGTGGATTTGAACCACATACCTTTGGGATTACAGTGTAGATTCTTACCTCTAGGCCACCAGAGTATATTTAGTAACATTGATTATAATGTCCAAATCATCCCTCTTTCCCATTTCCATTTTTCCTTCTTTCCTCTTCCTGCCTGTATTTTGAGTTTTATCCCTGGGCATATGGTACACTTATGATTTTGTATGGGTGATTGTTCTAAGGGTCATATACCCCTTTAATGCCATTGATCACCTAATAGGCATGCGTACTTCTTGGCTGGAGGTTGAGCCACAGGGGTGATCTCTCAATTCCAGTCTTCCCTAGAAAAGCTCTGGTAACCCAATGGTAAGAAACTGCACTGCAATCCCAAAAGCCACAAGCTGCTCTTCAGAAGGAGGATGGGTAATTTCCTCCTATACCATTAGCTGCTCCTGAAAACCTGCAGGAGGGTCAGCAATGGATTGGTTCTGACTCGATGGTACACAACAACATGCTGACTAAAGGCTGTGGTCTTCAGGGTTCCTCCAGTCTCTATTAGACTGGTAATCTCGGTCATTTTATGATATTGAGATTTGCTCCACATTTTCTCTCCCTCTGTCAGAGATTATCTACTGAAATCCTTTTCAGAGGAGTCAGCAGGATTTATTATGAATAACATTTTCTGTGTTCATCTCCAGAAACATGAAAGCAAAATCTTTAATATCTGCCTGACACATAAGCTGGTTTGTTTTTGCTGTTAATGAGTTTGAGTCTATCCCTCACCCATGGTGATCCATGAACAAAGGACCAGAATGGTATTGTGTCTAATGCCATTCCCTTAAGTCGCTGTATGGATCATTGTGGTTGTAATCCACAGGGTCTTCCTTGGCTTATTTTTAAGAAGAGTTTTCCAGGCCTTTCCTCCTCATCCGTCTTAGTTTGGAAACTTTGTTGAAACTTGTTTAATATCACATTGTTTTTGTTGTTGCTGTGTGCTGTCAAGTTGGAACTGACCCATATCTGACCCGTTAGTGGATTTTCAGAAGTGGTTAATCACATGGGAGGAGATTGCCCATCCTTTTCTTGCAGAGCAGCTGGTGGCCTCGAACTGTGTGCCTTTGGGGTTGCAGCATGGCTTCTTGTCACTAGGCCACCAGATCTCATTTAATATCATAGCAACATGAAAGTCTCTACTAGTATACAGGTGATGGTTGTATATGAGTTTCATTGACCAGAAACCAAGCTCAGGTCTCTACATGCAAAGTGAGAATTCTACCACTGAACTCCCCTTCCACTTACTCTTGCTTACATGCCAGGAATTGTGCAGAGGCTTCTGCTCATGGAATAATGCTACTGACAGAGCATGCTTTTCATCACACTCTGTTGGTCTGACAAGCTTCCTTGCTGTGCATTCATGCCCCACCTAAGTAAAAAACTGTTCATTCTCTGTGCATGGGTCAACCTATTGTGTAGAGGCTATTGCTGTCATTGGCATGTGGTCAGAATGTCCTAGACTACCTCAGTCCCCTTCAGGGACAATAAGCCTACAGTCTCACTAGTCATTGATCCCGAAGGGAAAAGTGTCACAGAGCAGCGAGACTGGGTACCTGCCATCCATCTCTACAGCCAGAAAAAGGACAAAAGTCATAGGGTTATCCCAATACATCATTATTATGTAGGGCAAGGACCACTATAAACGGGCTAATCCATCTGCAAGTTGGCAAATGGGATTTTCTTATATGTAAAGAAAGCATGATTCATGACTTTGAATCAAAAGAATTTAATTTACTGAGGCATTTTATGGAGTTTGAAATCAGTGACTCCAAACACCATTAAAAATAATGAAATTGTCTCACTATTTAACTCAATTGAATTTTTATCTTCTACATCTTCTTTGTTTTAACCTTGTTAGTTATAAAGGGGTTAAATATGAATTTTTAAAAGTTGCAAATGGAGTACCAGCAGTTCTTGATTATAAAAGCAAGATTTAGACTTACCGACAACTCCTACTTGCCCTTTAATGTTAGGCGAGTTTCCCTGCCCTAAAGAAGAATTGAATCCACTCCCTGTTTATTTTCACTTGTTGCATGTGCAGAAAAAAAAAAATTCTCGTCTTTCCTGACACTAAAATAAGACAAAATGAGAACCTTATGTACCTGGTCTGACTTACTTACAAATTCAACTTAAAGGCACAATTAGAAATAATATATTCTTGTCTATGTTTTCAGATTTTCATTGTGTGGTCTTCTACATGGCCAGAGAGAAGTGTACTTTTATAGTCATTCAGTTTGTTGGGGTTTTTTTGTTTGATTGATTGCTTTTTAAGATTGTGTTTTGTTTTAATTTTTACAGTTAATGTTGGCTCTCTGGAAATATAATCAAAATAACCACACATGAGAGATATAAGAGACAAACTCCTTGGAATCTGGGCCCTGCAGGTGAGATGGGATGATGTGGAAGCAGATGGCAGGATGTGGTCTGCTGGAATGAGGGGTGAGGTTTGTGTTTTGAAAATGACAGGAGGAGAAATATTTGGTGAGCCCAGGAGTGCACAGAGGCATGCTAGGCCAAGGGGTGTTTGGAGTAGGAGGCGCAGTTGATTCTACAACAAAGCTTTTGACAAAGAAGCCCTCTCCCTATCAGATGGGGATGGTATAACACTTGGCTTGGAGTCTGGCTGTTCTTCATGGAACAGCTGCTGACTTGAAGTGAAAAAGCAGAATGTCTTTATTTTTTTCATCTCTAAACTTGTAGGGTATAAGAAGAGTTACTCTCTAAGGCTTTCTCTTCTTGGAAAACAATGACACCAAAAAAGCCCATCCATATCTAAATATCTATCTATGCCTATATAGTCAGGAAAATAGGAATCTATACTTACATATCTATATATGAATATGTGTTTGTATCTGTACATCTATGTATAGTTAAAATTGTATATAAAGGTTTGGATGTAGATAAGAACCAAAATCATGATGTAGTGGATTTTTTTTTTTTTTACTTTCTCCCCCAAATGCCACAGTGAATTATGAAAAGGTCAGTCTGTTTCCGTGGCAGCAGAGATGTAAGGTGTCTGTAGCAGGACCTGACTTGGGCTCCTCCGAATACTCGGATCTTCGAGAAGTTTGCTGGGCTGCTGGCTGGTGGATTGTCTTGGTTCTTAACACATGTGAGAGCTATGTAATGGCCTGGTGGCTTAGTCATTAAGGAGTTTTTCTGCCAATCCAAAGGCAGGTGGTTTGAATCCACCAGCTGTTCCAAAGAGAGAGATGGACAATCCTCTCCTCTTGTGTGATTTCCAGCATCTGAAAACCTTCTGGAACATCAGCTATAAGTGGGCATTGAGACAGAGAGAGAGATGGGAGGGAGGGAGAGAGAGAGAGAGAAAAGGAGAGAGAGAGAGAGAGAG
>NW_006399813.1:9368863-9372779 GCF_000299155.1 Elephantulus edwardii
GAGGAGGAGGAGGAGAGAGAAGGAGAGGAGGGCGTGGAGGGGAACCATTTAGAAGTCTGTGGAACATGGTTCTGTGGTGCTCATAGGATCACCAGGAGTTGAAGTAGAATCCTTGGCAACTGTTGGTCCTGATCCTGATTAAAGAATGGTTAGTAATCACTGCTCCAGTCAGATCTTCTCTTGACTGTTCAGTCTATGATGATTTTAATTTTCCAAACAAATGTATCAAAATACTCCAACAGGAGACTCTCACTTTATTCCCCATAAATCCATCCCTGAGAAAAACCCATTCTGTAGAGGAGTCAGCAATGCATCCCAGAGGGCGGCAGTTGAAAGGATCGTGGGTGGCAGACCACAGAGGAACAAAGGGAGTGTCCGTGGATTACAATTCAGAGCGGTAATGACAACTATTACACAGAGATTTGAGCATTTTCTAAATCCTTCCAATGCATCATCTCAATTAAGCCTCTCCGTGGCCCTGTGAGCTAAGTATCATGGACATTATTTCCATTTTACAATGCAGAAATTAAGTGTGGAAAGGATCACCAACTTGCCCAAGCTGGTAATTAAGGAGGCTGCGGCTGAAACCCAGTTTTGGGTGCCCAGGCCATTAACTGTTGCTTTAAGTTGCTGCCGGATTTATTCTTGCTCCTAGTACACTCATGTGCGCAGAGTTAGAACTGCCCTGTATGTAGCGTTCCCAAGGCTGTGGTCTTTCGGCAGCAGATTGCCCGGCCCCCTGTATTAGCAGCCCGCCCAGCCGAGAGAGCTTGGCTTTTGATCATTTACTTGGTGTCGAGTGCTCTGAGGCATCTAAGGGGAATAGCACATATTGAACAAGCCCTGGTGGTGTAGTGTGTTTTGTGTTGTGCTACTAACCATACAGTCAGTGGTTTGAATCTACCAGTTTCCCCAAGTGGGAAAAACAGGCAGTCTCCTCCTAAAAAGATTCTCTGCTTCAGAGACCCGGTGGAGAGTCAATAAGAGTCAGAATCAACTGGAAGGTGGTGGATTTGCGTTTTAGTGTGCATTTATGTTGCTGTGTACCATCGAGTTAGAACTGACCCATAGCTGACCCTCCGGCGGCGGGTTTTCAGAGGCATTAATCATTAATCGCACGGGAGGAGACTGACCATCTTTCTCCAGCAGAGGAGCTGGTGAACTTGAACTAGGTGCCTTCGGGCTCGCAGTGTAGTTTCTTGCCACCAGGCCACCAGAGCTCCCTGTGTATTTAAAGCCAGGGTCAAAAGAGGGGTTCAGATCACCAGAACTCAGTCTCTGGAGGAAAAAGTGGAGTTGGCAGGGATGGTATTGTAAAGTTCTTGGACCTAGAATAACTGAAAAGATTTGGGTTCATCTTTTGGAGAAGGAGATGTTTACCAGGTAACAGAGAAAATGAAATAAAATCCTTGAGCTCTTCGGAACATATAAAAAAGGATCAGAGGGTAATATAACAAAATACATTTTGACCTGTGGCTAAGGTAATGGTATGAAGTCTTATGACACTCTTCCTCAAGAAACTACTATTATTATCTGTTGTTCCTGGAGAGTGGGGAAAGATTCATCTCTGAAATATTTGTGTCCTCAAATACTTTCTGAAGCATAGTGCACTGAAACTCAAATGCCAAACTTCTTACCACATTTGAATAACAGTTTTTAAAATGCCTTTGAGTCACTTGCCACCTACAGTGACCCTATGCACAACAGCTCTGAATTCTCCTCTATCCTGTACTAACCTCATCATCTCTAACACACTCACCTCAATTAGCCCAGTACCTGAGTCAATTCATCTCATCAAGGGTCTTCCTCTCTTGTGCTGTCCCTCCACCCTCCCAAGCATGATGTCTCTCTCTCTACAAGGACTGGTCCCTTCTTGCAACATGTTTAAAGTACATCAGATGGATCTTGAGAATCCTTACCTCCAACGAGTGTTTCACCCTCTTCAGGACAAACCTGTTCTGTTCTCCTAGCCGTCCATAGTATATTCAATATTCTTCTCTAGCACCACAGCTCAAAGGCATCAATTCTCCTTCTATCATTGCTAGTTATTATAGAGAAGACTCCAAAGTGGAGCCATTGCGATAGACACACAGAGCACTAGTGAGATTTTTGTCTAGAAGGAAACAGTTAACATAGGCTATTCAGAACTCAAAGGTAAGGGTCACAGATAGGAGCACAGTTCTCTTCTGAATGAATGGATAGGTGGTGTCCTAGAAGGAGGAACTTCTCGTTTGATTTCTGTATGCTCTGGTCCATCACATGGTCTCCTCCTTTCTGAATTATTGGGTGACATAACATACTCTCTAGCAGAGCACATTATTATTATTCAGGAGTGAGTGACTTGAAATTGAAATGCTCACATGGTCGTGAACTCCAACAGTGTTAAAAATAAATCCCTTTATCTGTTCTACATTCCTGGGCTGGGCCCCTTTTCCGTTGGAGCCCCCTTTGAAAGATGTGTGGACTGCACGTTGAACAAGATCGAATGTGACTTTGCAAAAATAGAATGCCTGATCTCTCCTCTTTCCTTCTCCATTCGACAATGCAAGATAAATTCACTCCCTGGGAACCTTTTGTGGGCTGTACTGCTCAGGCAATTTGCAGTTTTCTGGGGGAAAGGCAACTCACGCTACATTTATCACCCCCTGCCGCCAGCTACAATTCAACCCACTTCGAGTCAGTGAACAGAGGTGCTGATGGGGGTTCTGGCATTAGAATTCCACATCATAATGGAAGTGCAGGGAAGCAAAAGACAAATCCATCAGGGCCTCTCCAAGGTTCCACTAAGGAAGGGGTCAAGAAGTGTGACACTCAGTGATGGGGACCAAAGATGAATGCTTTTCAATAGTGAAAACTATTGTTGCCTTTTCATCATATGGGAGCTCTGGTGATTGTGCTACGCTGCCAACCCAAAGCCAGCCTGTTCGAATCCTTCAGCAGCATTATGGGAGAAAGATGGCCAGTCCCCCTCCCATGTGATTTATTGCCTCTGAAAAACAAACATACACACACATTTGCATATCCATGCGCACACACATTTTCATGTTGTTTCCTCTGGTAAGTCTAACTCTAGTTGTGAATCCCTTACTATTTTCAAGATTATCAACCCATACAGAGTGACAAACTAGATTTCACTTCACTCTACAATTGCTGGCCAACTCAACATGACCAGAACTATTAAATAAAGGGACACAACTTGGCTTGTTTTTTCTCTATTAGTCTACTGGTAAGGCCTATATCCCAAGACAGCTGAACTCATCAGCAGTGTTTCAGAAGAAAAGCCTTGTGCTCTGTTTGCTTCCTTGAAGATTGTTGTTGTTGTTGTTGTTGTTGCTAAGTGCTGTCAAGTTGTAGATGACTCAGAGCAACCCTATGAATGAAAGACCTGAACACTTGTATAACTGTCATCATTTCTCCACGTTCATAGAGTTTCTGGAGGCAAGCTATTTTGGAATTGGATGCCACCAAGAAAGTCCTGTGAAGCAATGTTGATCTGAAATGCAGGAGGTCACTATTAAATGGAATTGATTTGATGACAATGGCTTCTGTTTGAAGTTGTAAACAAACAAGATAAACAACAACACAGATGTAATTTGGTGATTGGGTAGAATAATTTTAGGAAATTATGCCAGATTAGGCAATGGAAATGAACAGATCTCCAAATGTTGAAACACAAAGTTTACTTCTCATGAAAGTCAATGGGATGTCTGTTTCCTGTAATTCATCAACCATCTGGGACACATGATCTCAATTGCTCTGGCCTGGGAAGAGTATGCTGAAGTGATTTCCGCTGGATGTGAAGTCCTTTGACACCTTCTACTCAGAGTCTATTGGCCAGAAATAGTACATGGTCTCTTTAACTGCAAGTAGTCAAGAATAGCTCTCTATTTTTTAAAAAAAATATATTAATTTTAAT
>NW_006399813.1:9373339-9395613 GCF_000299155.1 Elephantulus edwardii
AGGGTATATTCCCAGTAGTGGTGGAATTGCTGGGTCAAATTGTATCTCTGTTTGCAACTTTTTGTGAAAGCTCCACATGACTTTCCACAATGGTTGCACCATTTTACACTTCCACCAACAGTGAATAAGGGTTCTAGTTTTTCCACAATCTCGCCAGCATTTGTTGCTTGCTGTTCTGTTAAATTTTGCTAAGAATAGCTCTCTCTTTTTTTTTTATAAGAGCAGTGTTATGCAGTATTTGTCCTTTTGCGACTGAGGTATTTCATTTAGCATAATGTCTTCCAAGGTTTGGGGGGGAAATTAAGAAAAAGGGGAATAAATAATGAACACTGCATTGGAACATATGAAGGACAGAACTGTTTAAAAGGAATATATGATTAGGCATTATTTGTATGACAACAGTCCAGAATAAGAGGTGCATAGCAAAGTGGACTGGAGGAAGAGTAGGGAGAAGAGAGGAAACTATGCAACAATGTATGAATGAATTTTTTTTCAAGTTAACTTGGAGGAGGGTAGGGATTAAAAGGGGTAACAAGCACATGAATAAAAATCCAACTTTCCTGTAAATTTTATTTAAAATCACGATTTAAAAAAAGAACAGCCCTCTTGTGTGCCTAGAAGGTGAGGAGAGCTGGCTATGAGTGAGTCAGAAATCGCGGCTCCTGTTACATGCTGCCTTTGCTATCGGTTGGTTTACTGAAGTAGGCCTGAGTGGATTTGTAATGGCTTTTCCATTTCAGAAAACCTGGTACCTTTCTCATTCCTTTTTATTTTCAAGTACAACAGTACTCACAAATAGTCAAATTGTCACTGAAGTTCAGTAACAAAAGGACTACATTGGCCTCCTAATTGAAAGATGTATCAAAACCCTGAGACCTGAAGAGGTGCGAGTTGTCCAGAATCCCACCCTGCAAGCAGACACAGCTTGCCCTCCGCTCTCTACCATCTCTTGATGGCATCAGGAGTTAGTGGGACACCAGGGTGATGTGGTGCAATCTGAGCAACAAGAAAAGCCAGAAGCTGTGAGAATCGGCAACAGCATGGACAGCATATAATTTATCTCTAGAGTTAATATTCAAGGTTTGCATTATCCCTTTTCAAATGGATCTATTTTTACATTTCACCCAGGTTCTTTTCATATTGTTATTACACTTGACCTGTCAATCATGTGCTGCTATTGTATACCGACGAGTAGGAGCCAGCTCATAGCTGACCCTCCAGCAGGTCTGTCAGAAGCACAGGAGGAGATTGTCCATCTTTTGCCCATCGAGAAGCTGGTGGTCGATTTGAACTGTGTGCCTTGGGATTCATGGATTCTTACCTTTAGGCTACCAGAGATCCCTATTAGTCTTATAGCCAGTAATACTTTTCTTCTTCTGAATGGGCGTCAAAGTTCTCATCTGGTGGGAGGGTGGGGTGCTGGTCTACAGCAGAGGATCACGGTATTTCAAATTCAAGACACACATTAACATGCCATTTTTGGACAGTAGACTGGAGGAAACCCTCAGAATCTGCTCCAGTCCAGCAATAATAGTTTGTGAGTTCTGGCTGCATCACGCTTTTACCTGACTACCCCTAGGAACCGACGATCTTGGATACCAATAACCCATTCATGGTGCTTAGGTTAGGAAGCCTTGGTCTTCACAGAAGAGTTCTGAGCTGAATGTAGAAGCTCTTATTTCTCTTGTCAGCTGGCAGAATCTGAGGGTAATACTATGTCTATAATTATCCATGTTGAATCTGATACATAGAAAGGGGTGTGGGTTGGAAATGTTGAGAGGAAAAAGTCCCCTCAGGTACACCTTATATACCTTACTTGATCAGAGAAGTCTTATTTTAAGAATTTGATTTCCAACCATATTTAAAGAGTGGAAGTGGATACTCAGACCAAGTTAGAATTCATAGAGAAGTGGGCTATTTGGAACCATTCATGGAGTACTGTTTAGAGCCATGCTGGAGGCATAATGAAGCCATTTTAAATAAAGGGTATTTTCAACATAAAATGCTTAACAGATCAAATGCTTCCAGGCTTCTGCAGGTTACAGAGGAGGTGGTGTGGAGGCCACACTGATGAAACACTGATAACAGGCAAATGTTCCCTGGCACCCTGAGGGGAGCATCTCATGGGGTTTACTTAGGACAGGACACTTTGGTGACTGGCTTAGGTAATGAGCATTTGTGGGGAAGACCTTGTGAGTGTTATTTGTGCCAATGCCGGCACACACACACACAAATATCTGTTCTCTTTATGGTATCAGGTTTGAAAATAAAATAGATTGCATCCCATTGGAAGAGAAGTGTTTGATCACTTTTTGGTCCTATCCTTTTTTGTTCCTTTGTAACTCTTTTCTATGTCACTGTTTGACACTTGTCATTCTAGTGTGGCCAGACAATTTTCTCCCTCTCTTTCTATCATGCGACAGTCCCTTTATTAAAAACAAGGATGCTAGTGTTGTTTCAAGGGGAAATGTGTGTTCATATTTTAGGGTTGGACACACTTGTATGGACAAGAGGCCGGGATTTCATTCTAACACGTTTACTGGCTCTCTGCTCAGCAATCCCAATGCAGCAGATAGACAGAAGTAGGTCAGGACAGAAATTGTCCTATCTCAGCATATTACAAGGTGGGTGTGACAAGTGAGTGAGCTGTCAGTTCAGAGAGAGAAGCCGGAAAAACCAGGGATGGGTGAAGTGACCATATAATTTATCATTCACATTGGGACCATGGCGAGAATGAAAGGGGTGACTATTAATAATTACTCTGGGACAACAGGTGGAAATTGGGACTGTCCCAGGTAATCAGGATGAATGGTAAGCCTGGGGATGAGCTAAGTGTCAAAATGCCAGGAGAGGCATCGAAACATAATAGAAGTGGGTCTTCCCATCGAAACAGAGACAAGTGCATGACAAATAGTGGACTTACGTAATGAAAATTGCAAAACTTGAACAGGGCAAGTGTGAGGAGCAGAATTTTCAGTGGTTACTGTGGGTTTAATAGCGTGCAAGGGCCAGTGAGAATGATGCTCGGGCGGGGGAGAGCCACACAGACCTGGAGCGAACCAGGGCAGTAGGTTGTTTGCTCTTGTTGAAAGCCAGCAACTGCCTTCTTTCCCCTTGGAAATCTTTTCATCTATCTTTAAGGCAAAGTTCTCCGCACTTGACATGTGTCAGGAATGGGCAGTCCACGTTAGAGAGAAGGGTGGGCTCACACTGCCATGCTTGAGGTTGAAGGGCTCGGAGGCAGGGAATTTCTAGCGGACGAATGTCAGGAACAGATGGGGTATTCTATTTTGAGAAAACTGCCCTGTACTCCCCTGCGATTTGTATTCTGGCACATGCCTGATATTGAAAGCAATAAAGTTAAAAATAAAAAGTCCAGGAATGTTTAGACGTGGAGTTGGGTTTTGTTTTGGTCCCCCCCACTTTCTCATCTAAAGATGATTTATTTGGTGGGAGGAGAGTATTGTTGAGACTTCAGAGAACTCTGAGCTTTTAGAAGAAAGCATCTAACACTTAGCAGGCCCTGAATTCATTCATTCATTCATTCATTTCTTCATTCACTCACTTACATTGTTGTCCTTAATTACGTTTGAGTTCACTTCAACCCAGGATGACTTTATCAAGAATAAAAACCCTATCAGCTAACCCTGTGTCGTCTCCATGATCTTCGGGGGGCGGGAGGTTGGAGCCCATTATTGAAGCTGTTCTGTCATTCATCTTCTTGAAATCTTCTCTTGTTTTCACTGACCCTTCAGCTTACTGAATTTGCTTTCCCTTGATTGACCCAACTAGGAGCGAGGCACACTCTACCCAGGACAAAACGTTCAGAGAGAAATGCAGTATGGCCTCCAACCTGACAGAGCACGCAGTCAACCGGGATATTATAAAAAAGTCTCTGTTATCTCAAAGGACTCGAGTAGGAGTGCATAATGTCTTAAGGAGACTCAGAGAGGGAGCTGGAAGTCTGGCTTAGAAAATATATTGAAATTTGAAAGGATGTAAAGTTAAGGAAGAAATTATATAGAGAGGAAATACAGTGGAAACAAGTACTGAGACCTAAGAGATGACAGCTTTCCTGCCTGGTCCCAGAGCTAAGGCCCCTGCAAAGAAGGGTGGTGAGAAGAAAGGACGTTCAGCCATCAACGAAGTGGGGACCAGAGAGTACACCATCAACATTCACAAGCGCACCCATGGAGTGGGATTTAAGAAGCGTGCTCCTCGGGCACTCAAGGAGATCCAGAAATTTGCCCTGAAGGAGACGGGTACACCAGATGTTCATATCAACATCAGGCTTAACAAAGCTGTCTGGGCCAAAGGAATAAGAAATGTCCCATATGGCTTCCATGTACGGTTGTCCAGAAAACATAATGAGAATGAAGATTCCCCAAACAAACTGTGTACACTGATTACCTATGTACCTGTCACCACTTCCAAAAATCGACAGACTGTCAATGTGGATGAAAACTAATAGCTGATTATCAAATGAAGTTATAAAACTGTAAAAAAGAGAGAGAGAGAGAGAGAGAGAGAGAGATGACAGAGAGTGTCTGGGTGAGAGAGACATGCTCAGGCAGGTCCAGTGAAGGAAGAGGAGGAGGACGTGAGAGAAGAGATGTGGACCCGTGTCAGGTTGGTGGGTCCAGACACTACAGGAGAAACTCTACAGACCCAAGAGAAGAAAGGATGGACGTGGGGAACTGGCAGTCCATGAGAAGACAGGCAAGCTCAAAGAAGAACCAACGTGTGGGCCCCAGTGGGGAGAAGAGTAAAATTCTCCACAGAGCCATTACATAGTCTAATAGACACGCACGGTCTGACTTCCTTTAACTGCCTTTCTGGGCCTTGGTGCTTGGCTGAGGCTCATGGTTACGGGGCCGTCGGGACTCAGCACAGATGTTAGGGTAATGACACCACAAAGTCTTCCCATAAAGGGACAAACCCAGCCCACATCTTGCCTCGAGGAAGCATCCATGGGTAGGCAAACTAGAGTGGTTGTTTGTTTTTTAAACCCTACTTTTCAAAGTAAAGAATGGAACTCAAGCCACGGGGAGGGAAGACAGGGTTCTGTAGACAGAGGCTTTGCTGGGAGCCTCTGGCTCATGCTTGACATGTTCTGTGGCCAGGACCTGAGCAGGCAGTGGAGGGACGCATGGATGTTTTACTAAAATGCCAAGCTACCTGCTGGCACAGATTAGCTTGAACGAAGGTTGCTTTTATGTCAGAAAAAGAGAGCTGCTAGATCCTGGGCCATGTACTGAAAGGAAGACACTTGTACCCACTATGGTTCCGCTCGCTAATTGTCCCACCAGGCTGGCTCCCAGCTATCCAGAAAGAGAGGGGAACTTGGCTCCAAAGTTTACTTCACCCCTGTCATTATGACAATGAAGTACACAAACCCAAATCCTCAAACAGACACAAGGGTATATTTCTTATTTATTCATTTGGCAACTATGCTTCTGAGGGGAAGGAAGATAGTTATCCTCAGCTTGGTAGCAAGCACAGAACTGTGCAGGGGGCTATGTGGGCCTACCAACCAGATCTTTCCAGTCTGATCCCAGCCAGTCAGTGTTAGGAGCACAGAAAGCAGGGAAGGGTGACTTGGTACCAGAATCCTTCAGCCCTTGCTTGTGTCCTTACTTATCTGAAGTGACTTTTAAGTTGAGAATGGAACTTCTAGTCACAGATTTGTCAGCCCTACCCAGCATCCTGGGATCCACCTTTCATTATGTTTGCTGTTATGTGCTATATAGTCAGACCCACTGATAGCTGACCCTGCAGAAGAGGTTTAGATTCTTCATTATGTTGTTATTGTACTTTGTGGAGTTGGCACCAACTCATAGCGGACCCTCCAGGGGGTTTTCAGAGGCATTAAATTGCAAGGGAGAAGGTTGCCCAGCCTCCTCCAGAGGAACAGCTGGTGGATTTGAACAGCGGGTGTACCTTAGAGATTAAAGCACAGTTTATTACCACTCGGCCACCAAAGCTCTCTATCTTTTATTACAGGAGTAAGAATTAATTGCATTTATTTATTGGTTCAGTGAATATTTACTGTGTGCCAAAAACTGTCCCAGCACCTCTAGATAATGTTGTTGTTGTTGTGTACCATAGAGCCAGACCAACACACAGCTGACCCTCCAACAAGTTTTCAGAGGAAGTTAATCTCATGGGAAGAGACTACCCATCCTTCTCCTGTTGAGCAGCTGTTTATTTGAACCACTTGCCTTTGGGATTACAAAGCAGCCTCTTACCACTAGGCAAAGTCCATATTAGGGTTTACCTTCTAATACAGGAAATAAATAGTAATACTACTAATAAAAAATTCAATTACTTCATTTGAATCCAAGAGTTCAATTAGTTAAATTCTAATATCTAACACTTATATAGAGCTTACTCCTCCACTGGGAGCTCTGGTGTCCTCGTGGCAAGAAGTTGTGCTGCAATCTCAAAGGTATGTGGTTTGAACCCACCAGTTGCTCCATGGGAGAAGGAAGGACAATCTCCTCCCGTGTGATAACTGCGTGTGACAACCTGCTGGAAGGTCAGCTATGGGTCAGCTACAGATTGGTGCCGACCTGACGGTACACAACGGCAGCAATGACATCCACTCCCCATCTATCAGTCTGTTTTGCTTTGATGGCCTGTGAGTTAGTGTAATGTAAGAAGCCACGTCTCAGGTTTTTAAATACCAACAATGTCACCAAGGATGGACTGGTTTCAGTGGGAGCTTCCAAATGAAGACAGCCCATGAAGGGAGATTTGCGTAGCTCCTTCTGAAAATGACCCACTGTGGGTCATTACAGAACACCGTGCAAATAGCCTGCTGTGACCATGTTTCCAGGACAGGATCAATCACCAGAGAACACCAGAAAGTAAGCAATGGAGAGGAAGGTGGTGGTGAGATGAGCTGGCATAATAGCACAACCATGCTGATGATTACAAGGGTGGCCATTCTTCTGAAGTGGCTCTTTGTGGACGAAAACCTCCAACCTTTCTGTTAGCTGCCATCCCGTGACTCCTTGTACCATTAGTGGATGAGACAGCGTGGGAGGGACCAATCTAGAGTTAAAACATGAAGTCTTTGGAGTCTGAGAAAGCAGTGCACTGTTTTGTGACCTTGCGTACTTTTGAGCATCATTTTATCAGTTGTAAAATAGGATAGGCCACTGGTGGCTCAATATTTAAGTGTAACGGCTAATTGATCGATTGGTATTTCTAACCCACTCATTAGCTCCACGAGAGAAAACCTGGTCACCTGCACCCTCAAAGATTACAATCTGGAAAACCCAATGTAGTAGTTTTGACACAGGGCCAGTATGACTCTTGATATGAGAAACTGACCCTATGGCACCTGACAACGATGTAGGGATAATCACATTCTCAAGACTGTTATATGGATTCAATATGGAGTTAAAAGGGGTAATGTATGTAAGTGAACACACACACAGAATAGAGCAAGAACGTGTGAGTGAGTGAGTGAGTGAGTGAGTGAGTGAGTGAGAGAAAGACCATGCTTTAGGTGGTTTTAAAAATGAGGAAATAAGGTATTTGGTTGAGAAAAAGAACCTTGAGCTTCCAAAGATGTAAAATCCTTGGATTCCACAAACCTGGAGGTCAAGTAACGTTTTTAAAAAGCTAAAGTGTCCACACACAGGTATCGTCCTTTCAGAGCTTACTGAAAGGACTTCCTATCACAGCCTGCAGCCAGCACATCAACAAAAACAGCTGCCTCTTCTTCCTCCTTCATCTTTGTGAAAATGAAATGCTTGCTGACTCGGAAAGAAGGGCTTGACCTCAGGCAAAATAAAAACACAACCATTTCCAGGTATAGCAATCCTGTGTTTATCAATTCGGTTCACCAAATGGAGAGCTCAGGGTGCCACGGTCTCCTTACCTTCTTTTATGGGGGGAGGAAGCCATAAAGTTAAATGTCACCAGGAATACAATTTTGCTTTTGTGGGAAGGTAGGATTTTTTCCCCTTTTTATCTGGGTTGCTGAAAATGTCACTTCATAGGAAGCTGATGGTCCTATTAGTAGGTTATGTATTTTGAACAACATCAATTCTTTCCTGTGGGCTCAGAACCAACTTCTAGCTGACTATCCAGTGGGTTTTCAGAGGCTGTACATCACAAAGGAAACAGTCCATCTTTTCTAACAGAGGTGCTGATAGATTTAAACCACCAGAGAGGCATCATCTTTGGGCTAGCGGTGCAACTAACTCCTTACAGACTACAGTTTTTAAGTGATCTTACAATTATTGAATTATTCAGTTATGTGCTTCTGATCCAAAGTTATTAGGGGAAAATTGAATCTCTTATAACTCTTAAATTTAGTGGGAAGAATGAGAATCCCTATGATTTCTTGTAAAGCAACATCTTCTGCCACTTCCCAGAGAGCTGCTCACTCCAGGTTTCCCGAGCAGTTATCTTAATTGATCCTTCTTCCCAGAGTTGTGACTTGCTTCCTTCTTCCACACTCTGATGGATAGATTATATGACACAGCTTTCAGACTCACCAACACATCTCCACTTGTACTCTTGCTTGTCTGTGCATTGCTGTAGAGAGGAAACTCATGGTTGCTGTGATGCTAAACACTGTGACACTGATGTGTCAAATGCGATAATGACTACACAAGGTAGACGATGTTTTGTGGAACTTCCCGATTAAAACAAGCCTGGAAGCAGGACCGGCATCCGTTTCTGAAATGGCTTGCCTCCGGAAACTATGAGCAGTGCTCAGGTCTTTCATTCTTAGGGTCACGATGAGTTGTCTACAACTCAATGGAACTTAACAACAACATGATCATCTCACTGCTACTGGTAACACTTTTACTAGGGCTCTCTGGACTGTTACCTGCGTTGGACATAAACAGTTGCTTTTGAGTTGATTGTGATTCATGGCAATCCCATGCCTTACAGAACAGAACTTCCTCCAAAATGTGCAGCCACTGGTCCCCAGGCCTTTCTTCTGTGACACCACTGTGAGTTTTCACCATCATCCTCCACATTATGGTTGAATGCAGATTGCCATGAGGGACCCGTTTTAGACATAGTTACTCCCCATTTATTGAAAATGCAGAGGCATAGAGAAAAATGGCTGGGTAATGGCAAGCCTCTTAGTGAGATGGTGTGCATATTCATCTTCATTTTTTGGTTTCTACTAAACAGGAAACATCCTGCAAGAGATATTTTCTGCAGCTCAAGGAAAAAAAAAATCTACCTTCCCACAAAAGCAAATCACTAAACAGCTCTGGTGGCCTAGTGGTAAGGAATTGTGCCGCCAACCTAAAGGCAGGCAATTCCAATTCACCAGAAGGTCCTGGGTGAGAGATGATCAATCTTCTCTCATGTGATTTACAGCATCTAACCGCACCCCCCATGACGTGCTTCCAAATGGATAGCGCATAACAACAACAATCAGTTGGTGAATAAACTTTAAGGTGTTTAGAGTTGTATCCAGCACATACTGGGGAGCTCTGGTGGCCTAGTGGCAAGAAGCTGCAATGCAATCCTGAAGTCAGGCAGTTCGAGGCCACCAGCTGCTCTGCAGGAGAGGGATTGGCAGCCTTCTCCTGTGCGATTAACTGGCTATGAAAACCTGCCAGTGGGTGAACGATGGGCTGATTCTGACTCTCCGATACAAAACTACAACAACCAGCCCATACTATGCATGTGAGCACGCTTTCTATCATCATCAACAAATGGCACAAATGGTAGAACCATGGCATATTCTTTATGTAGTCTTTCCAACTCATGTGAAGGTTAAAAGTTTGTTTCTTGTGAAATACAGAGGAGTTGTGCTGACACCGTGGAGAATGTGTTAGAGCATGGACGTGACACTAGGGCTGTGAGAGGTGTGTAGACACTCCCACCCTTTCCAGATGTACCACTTAGGAGCGGGCTACCAGAGCCCATCGGATCAGCCAGTACATCACTCTGAACCCACCACGCCGTTCTCATTCTCATTTCTGAGGAGTCAAAATGAAGTCATAACTGAACCTCTAGCAGGTACTCAGAGGCTGTAAGTCCCACAAGAGGAGATTGCCCATCTTTCTCACACGGAGCTGCTACTGAACTCTAAGCTCTAGAGAGATGTTACCGCTGGATTAGAAGTGTGATTTCCTATGGGCTACGCCATGTGTTAACCAACTAGCTTGCTGAGTTTTCCTCTGCTTGGAAGAATGGTTCCTTTTGCACTAGTGCTTGGCGACCTGAGCTCTAGGTCCCAATCTGCCCTGAGAACCTTCTAAAAGCTTTTCTCCCTGTCATCTTGTCTCTTGTTGTTTTCAGATTCACATTCGTGGAGGAAGAACAGAGTTACTCCTAAGTAGCAAAGGAAAGGAATGTGTGCCTTTCTCCTCATGTCCCTTATCCTACCCCTAATCTACATGGTCATTGTTTCAGTCCCTCAGCTGGATTTCCCTTTGCTTGGTAAGCATTTCGGCTAATAGTCTTCCTTTCCATGTCTTTTGTTTTACAGATAATGACCATGATAATAACAATCTCTCTTATAGAGTGCTTCATACTTTTCTCAGATTACGTCCTCTTTTATTCCTTCATTTCTCCATCAAAACAACCAGGTGGGTAGGCAGGGATGAGACATCCTCAAGTCCTGCGTCAGAGAAGAGACTATGATATTCAGATTCAACAATTTCTTGCTGTCCCAGGGATAGAGAGTGGTAGAACCAGAATTAGAAGCCAAGAGCTTTCTTCTGTGTGTGTGTGTGTGTGTGTGTGTGTGTGTGTGTGTGTGATGTTTGTGTTGTGACAGTTTTCTGTGGATAATGACAGGTAGAGAAATGACTGCACCATAGGAAGATGACCAATGAAATGGGCTTTTGTAGAACAGTTCTAGGAAACGACTGAAGATTTGTAGGTGCACTTAACTTAAAATAGGTAGAACTCAGTCTTATAAGGACAAAGTCTGTGTAAGACCATTATCGTAAAAATAGAAGGATAACTGGAAAGATGTGTTTAAAAGTCCAAAGGAAGAAAGGGGAATGGGCAGGGGGGCTTGAGGGAGGGGAGGAGGGAAATCATAAGGTCACAGAGTTTGATAGGTGGGTGGTGGTGGTGGTGGTGAAGTGAAAGAATTATGAAAGTCAGGGGGAGGAGTAACTAAAAAAGATGGGGTGATAATGGGTATAGATCAATGGTGACTGGTTTTAGAAAACACAATCTATGGGAACGATCGCATGAAACACAATGTGAATGAAGAAATGTGTGAAACACAATGTATATGAATGAAATATAATGTATATGAATTTTGTATACAAATCAATATAAAATAAAAATGTTGTTGTTGTTATATGCTGTTGAGTTGCTTGTGACGCATAGTGACACTATGTACAACAGCCTTGAGACCTGCTTTATCTTGTGCCAACTTTACTGTCTATGACATACCTACCTTCATTACCCCAGTCACCATGTCAATCTATCTTATCGATGGCCTCCCTCTCTTGTGCCATTTCTCCATCATTCCAAGCATGACATCCCTCTCCAAGGACCAGTCCCTCCTTGCACCATGCCCAAAGTATGTCAGATAGAGCTTCAGAATCCTTGACTCCAAGGAGCAGCCTGGTTTCACCTTCTCCAGGATGAACCTCTTTGTTCTCCTAGAAATCCATGATATATTCAACACTCTTCTCCAGCACCACAGATCAAAGGCATTAATTCCCTTTCTATCATCCATAGTCATTGTCCAGCTCTCTGACACATAGCAAGCAATTGCGAAGACTATGGCCTGGATCAGTCATACCTTAGTCTCCAGACTGATGTCATTGCTCTGCAATGCTCTTGAAAGGTCCCTGGCTTCAACTTTCCCAATGCAAGTCATCTCTTTATTTTCTGGCTGTTGGTATTAAGAGGGTTGATTCTGGAGCCAAGCAAACTAAAGCTGTTAGTAACCTCAATCTCTTCACCATTTATTATAATGCTGCCAGTTGGCCCAGTGGTGAGAATCTTTATTTTCTTGATGTTGAGCTTCAATCTATATTGAAGGCTACAGTTCTTGACCTTCTGTAGCAAGCGCTTCAGGTCTTCCCCAGTTTCAGCAAGCAGGGTTGTGTCATCTGCATAATGCAGGTTGTTGATGAGTCTTTCTCCAATCCTGATTCTACATTTCTCCTCATAGAGGACGTGCCAGTGGACACGAGATCTAGTCCCTTAATTGATTGAAAAATTAATTCACTCACTTTAGGTATCTCTCATTGCTGTTGAGTGAGAAGTAACTCATTAGACCCTCCAGAGGGTTTTTGGAGACTGTAAATCACACTGGAAGTGACTGCTCATTTCTCTCCCACAGAATCACTGGTACCTTCAACCTGCTAGTAGATTCAACCCCCCCCCCCCCCCCGAGAGACACCACCCCTTTGGATTAGCAGCTCAACTTTCTTTGCCAATAGAGCTCCCTCCTAAAGCAGGGGTGCCCCACTCATTGGTCACTTTGTGTTACAGTTAGTGTTGTGTGTGTCTAGATACTGGAAAGTATATTATGTTGTTGTTGTTGTTGTTAGGTGCTGTTGAGTCATAGATGACTTATAGCAACCCTATGAATGGAAGGCCTGAGCACTGTTCATTGGGTTTCTGAAGGCAAGCCGTTTCGGAAGCGGATGCCGCTCCTGCTTCCAAGCTTGTTTTAGATATTTCAAATTCTAGGCAGTTTACTCATGGTGGGGAGATTTCACTGGTGCTTCCAGACTAAGGGGGACTAGGAAGAAAGATCTGGAGATGGACCTCTTCAAAGAAAAACAAAACAAAACAGTGAGTGAAATCTCTGAATTGTGTGAGCTGGACGTGGATGGTGAGTGTCTCAGAAGAGCTGGCACCTAAAAGCAGAGTCGGTCTTAATGATTTAAGTAAAGCTCTTAGGAATGTTATTTGCTGATGTTTCCCTATTCAAAAATGAGGCCGAATAGGTGTAAAAAATCTGTTAATAATGAGAGTATGAAATGTAAGAAGCATGAATCTAAGAAAATTAGAAGGTGTCAAAACTAGAACACTTGAAGATTGTTATTCTAGGCATTTGAGCTGAAATGGACTAATAATGGTCATTGTGAACCACATCATCATTATCAATAGATGATCCTGGAAAGGACAAGTTGATTAGAAGCAGTATTGCATTTATTGTCAAAAAGAGGGTTTCAAGATTATTCCTGAAGCATAACATTAATGATAATAGTTCACCTAGTGGTAAGGAGTTGTGCTGCCAATCCAAAGGCATGTGGTTCAAATCTGCCAGACGTTCTACAGGAGAATGATGGACAATCTCCCTCTGTACAATTAACTACTTCTGAAAAGCAGTTGGATGATTAGTAATGAGTTGGTTCCAACTTGATGGGACAAAGCAATCAGGATTTTAATAATTCTTCATTTTAATTCCAGTTGGGCTCATAAACAATGATAAAAGGTAAAGAAATTAAAACTGTCAAACATTTTTTCCTCCTTGGATCAACAACCAATGCCTGTGGTAGCAGCAGTCAAGAAATCAAAGTGCACTGGGCAAATTTACGGCAAAAGACCTCTGTAAAATCTCTAAAAACAAATAACAACAACAACAACAAAACAGTTCAAAATACTTGAAAGAGCCTAGAAAGCATTATGCTGAATGAACTAACTCAGTCTCATAAAGACAAATATTATGTAAGACCATTATTGTAAATATAAAGATAGTAAAACATGTATGAGGACCCAAGGGGAAATGAGGTTGGAGCAGAGGGGTGAGGATGCCAAAGTCACAGGGTTGTACAATTTGGTGGATGGAGGGAGGGAGTGGGTAAAGGGGCTGGGAAAGATTAGATGGGGACCTAAAAAGACAGGGTAATGAAGGGCACAGTCCAATGGTGATTAATTTTATAACATAATTCATGGGAATGATTGCATGAAACATAATGTGAAGAATGAAGGATAGTGTGCAACACAGTGTATACAAACTTTTAATCAAGTCAATATAAAATAAAAACTAAAAAACAAACAAACAAAAAACCCTCAAAGACTTGTATTGAGCATTTTGAATTCAGTCAATCGTATAGTGGTTTACTATACCAAGTATGACAAATTAAAGAGGAATGGAGCTGCACTTACTGTCAAAAGAACTCGTCAAGATCTGTCCAGTTAGATAAAACTCTTGGTGACAGGATCACATTCACATGCCTGTGAGGAAGAAGGTTATTATAAAAATTTATACACCAAACACTAATGTCAAAGATGAAGAAACTGAGGCGTTTTATCAACTTGTGCAGCCTGGAACTGATCAAACATGTAATCAAGTTGCATTGCTAATTGCTAACGATTGGAATGGGAAAGTTGGAAATAAAGAAGGCTCAATATTTGGAAAATATGGCCTTGATAATAGAAATAAGTCTGGAGAGCACATGACAGAATTTTGCAGGACCAATGACTAATTGAATGCTAATATATTTTTCAACACCATAAATGATGACTGCACATATCCCTACTACATTTGTTGAAAGAAATGATGGACAAATAGTGAATGACAAATGAAGCATCAACAGAAGATGGAAGGACTATAGAAAGTCACTGTAACAAAATAGAATTGGTCATCACTCAACAATTTCAGAAGATAAAAGACAAAACAAAACCCTGATAGCATTGAAGAAGTTTAAGCTGAAGATAGTTGTGACAAACAAAGTTCCAGGATTGAGATTGAGTGAATACCAATTGAGATGTTTTTTAAATGATTGCAATGCTGGAAGCACTCAGTCGTCTGCGCCAAGAAATTTGGAAGACATCTATCTGATCAGCTAACTAGAAGAGATCCATGTTTGTGCCCCTTCTAAAAAAAGGAGACTCAACAGAATTAAAAAAAATATCAAGAAATATCAATAATACCATATACAAATGAGATTTTGCTGAAGGTAACTTGTAAACAGCAGAACATTGATAGGGAACTGCCATATATTTAAACTGGATTAAGAAAGAGACTTGGGATGAGGGATGTCGCTGCTAATGTCATGTGGATCTTACCTGAAAGTACAGAATATCAGAAAGATGTTAAACTGTGTTTTACTGACTATGAAAATATCACATATGACATGACATTTAACTCTGTAGATAATAAAATTATGGATAATATTGTTGTTGTTAGATACTATCAAGTTGAGTACAACTCATAGTGGCCCTATGAACAACAGACCTTCATTAACCCTGTCCTTTCTTGTGCCATAGAGAGAGAGAGATCAGTTGGCCCAGTAGACAGAAAGCGATGCTACCAAGCCAAAGGTAGGTGACTTTTAATCCGCAGCCCTCGGGCCTGTCTTTCATTGTTTTTGTTCAGACATTCCTCTAGGTCGTATAGCCCTGGTGTACAAGTTGCCGTCCCGCGGTCACTTGTGGTTGCTGTGAGGCTGAACACCGCGGCACTGATGTGTCAATGCATTAATGATTGGTTAGCCAATGAGGACAGAGAGTGGGGTGGAGCTCCCTGATTAAAACAAGCTTGGAAGGAGGAGTGGCATCCACTTCCATAATAGCTTGCCTTCAGAAAACCTATGAACTTGGAGAGCGGATGAAAGGCACCCAAGCGTGGAGGACTCTCCTTCATAGGGTCGCTATGAGTTGCCTGCGACTCGACGGCACTTAACAGCAACAACAACAACAACAACATCCTGTACCATTCTCACAATCAAGCCCATTCCTGCAGTCACTGTGTCAATCCATCTAGTTGAGAGTCTTCCACTCTTTCACCAACTCTCTATCTTTCTAAGCATGATGCCCCTATCCTGGGAATTAACTCTCCTAGAAAAATGCCCAAAATATGTGAGGTGAAGCGTTTCCATCCTTGCCTCTGTGGAACACTCTGGCTGCATCCTCTCAAAGACATATCTGTTCGTTCTTTTGGTAGTCCATAGGATGTTTAGTACTCCTCTCTAATACCACAATTTAAAGGCGTCGATTCTTTTCTGTCATCCTTACTCATTATCCAGCTCTCAACAGCATAGCAGGTAATTGAAAAGACTATGGTCTGAATCAAGCACACCTTAGTCCTCACACTGACATCATTGCTCCTCAATAATTTGGTAATATCCTTGACCACAGACTTCCCCAGTGCAGTACATCTCCTGATCCCCTTGATGGTACCTTGATGGTGTTGATTGTGGATCCAAGTAAGATGAAGTCGTTGACAAATTTAATCTTCTCTCCATCTATCATGATGCTGCTTATTGGTCCTGTGGTGAGAATTTTTATTATCTTTATGTTGAGATGTAATCCATATTGAAGGCTGCAGTGTTGCCACTGAGTAGAATAGGAATTCCAGAATACTTAATTATACTAATGAAAAAGAGAAAAATCTGTACAAAGAGTAAGAGATGGTGATTTGAACATAGCAAGAACTTAACATATGGTTCAAAATCAGAAAGAGTGTGCCTCAGGATAGAATCCTTTCACTATATTACTCCGTGTGTGTTCTGAGGAAATGATACAAGAAACTGGCTTATATGTGGGAGAATGCACCATCAGAATTGGAGAAAGACACGATTACCAACTTGTGACATGCAATGACACTACCCTACTTGTTGACATAAATGATGATCAAAGACTTCAGCCTTCAGTATGAGTTACAACTCAACATATGTAAAGATTCTCACAACTAGACCAATAACCAATATCATGGCAAAAGGAGAAAAGCCTTGAAGTTTCTGGGTATTTAATTTTGCGACAATCCACAATTAACACAAATGGAAACAGCAGCCAAAAAATCACATGTTGATGTAACTAATGTATAGGTTGAATCCACTTTAAAGTGTCACAAAAGCAAAGATGTCACTTTCAGGACTAGACTGTGCTTACCCCGACCCATGGTGTTTGCAATGCATCTGATAATAAAGAAGAACAAGTAAGAATTGTTACACTTAACATTATGGTGTTGGTGAAGACTAAAGAATACATCACAGACTGTTGTTTGTTGTTGTTAAGTGCCATCAAGTCGCAGGCAACTCATAGCGACCCTATGAACGAAAGTCCTCAACACGTGTGTGACTTTCATCCTTTCTCCAGGTTCATAGGGTTTCCAGAGGCAAGCTATTATGGAAGTGGATGCCATAAGCTTGTTTTAATCAGGGAGTTCCACCAAACAATGTCCACCATGGGCAACCATTATAACCTTTGACACATTAGTGTCATAGTGTTCAGATTCACAGCAACCACAAGTTACCTCTGTATGGCAAGTGGACACACCAGGGCTATACCACCTAGAAGAAAGTTTGACAAAAACCAATTAAAAAACAGGCCCGAGGGCCGTGGATTAAAGTCACCCACAGACTACCAAAGAAATAGCAACCCTGTCTCAGGAGAAGTTCAGCCAGAATATTTCTTAGAAATGAATGGTGATTGATACCTTATCCAATGTGTTTTGACTGTTTCCAGGAGAGGCTAGTTCCTGGAACTGAACATAATAATTGGTCAAGTAGAAGGTGAAAGTGAATGAAGATGATGTCCAGTGACTTGAATTGACACAGTGACTGCAACAATGGGCTCAAACGTAGTAAAGATTGTGAGGATGGTGTGGGATCAGACAGTGTTTCATCTTACGGCACACGGATTGGGTCTTTTGCTACGATACAGAACCTAACAACAAAAACCAACAGAGCTCTGATTCCTCATGGGTAGTGATTTTGCCAGACCAGAGAGCATTTGGCTATGTCTGGAGACATTATTTTTGTTATGGAAGAGGCACTATTGGCAGGGGTATTATAGCCAGAGGTGCTGATAAACATCCTACATTGCGCCCTACAGCCCCCTACAACAACAAATTATCCACTGTAAAATGTCAATACTCTCAATGTTGATATTCCCTGGCCTAGAGGAACAAACATTTCTACACTTGCCCTATTTCTAGCAGAGAAACAATCTTACTTTGGCATTTTTTATGGGTGCCTAAGTCTGGTTATTGTATCAGGGCATTTTTAAGAATTGTATTTGATTTCATAACTCAACACTGGCTCAGCCTAATATTTATTTCCTCTCCACATAATAGACCATACCTCCTGTGTGCATAATAAAATCAGTGATTAAATAAGTGCCACGTGATGCTTTGCTGGTATATTCTCCCAAGAGTTGGCAAAAGTATACCTGAAACATTGGTAATTAATCTATATAGATCTTGAGAATGGGGTGCTCTGTTGAGAGTTGGAAAGGTCAAGAAAGAATTGATTGAGGAAAAAAAATCAGTGTGAAAGGAGAGCTCAGTAAAATGTCGTGGCTGGAAGAAATCTTGGGGATGATGTAATCTTGCTCTTTTAACTGATGGGAAATTGGGGCCTCACTGAAGTTGCACTGGTAAAAGCTTAAAACAAAACAAAACAACCCAAACCAAATCAGTTGCTTTCAACTTGATTCTGATGAGTCAGAATAGAAGTGGGTCTATAGGGTTTTCAATGGATGGTGTTTTTGGACAGTCTTTCCTCTGAAGAGAATCCAGGTGGACTCAATTCATAGTCAGCATTTTGGCAAGCAGCTTAGTGCTTAAGCATTTTTCACTACTTACTCTTGTTGTTAGATGCTTTTAAGTCTGTTATGATTTCTTACATCTGTAACGCTCTGTGCAACAGAAAGAAACATTGCTTGGTTCAGCGTATCCTATGCTTGAACTCACTGTTTCGGGCATCATGTCATTCTCTGTGCTGCACCGCTGGTGGAATAACCCACGAATCAGAGTTGCTGCAGTGGAGTGTTGCACCCAAATATGCTTGAATGCCATTCCCACTTGCATGGAGACAGTTCTGAAGGAGAGATTTCTTTAAAGCATTGTTAACTTGCACAAGAAAAGTATAAAAAAATAGAGCCTTGGTCTGATGTTGACAAAATGACATTAATTGCTACTGAATTTTCTTTTCACATCATTTTATTCTTTCTGCATTTTTTATATGCTGCTCTTTTATACCCCAGTTAAGCGTGTGTGTGTGTGTGTGTGTGTGTGTGTGTGTGTGTGTGTGGTGGGTGGATGTTTTGTTTTGTTTAGGGTATGAGATTCCTTTTTTATCCTTTCTACAAAAATCAACCATCAGCAGTCCAACTGTGCCTTCTGTAATTCTTTCCATGACTCACCCTCATTCCTCTCTCTCTCTGTCTCACATACCACAATCAGTGCAGTATCCCACCACCATGTATCCAGTCCTGCATCACATTAGATTTTGTGGAAATGAATAAATAACATTTTTTTTTCTGCTATTGAATTCAGACTCACTGGAGAAGACACAGTTGTCCACCAGATGGAAGTTTAAAATATAAGCTTTATTGGTAAAATTTATTAGGGGATATGGCTTAGAGACTGAAACTTTCCTCTTGAGTTCAACTCACTCATCCAGTCACAGACTGAGGGAGAAACATGCTGGGGGGCAGCCAGTCAGGCGAAGGGAAGAGGAGACCGCACACTTGTCTTCCTGGAGATTAGTACGTTTTTCCTCTCTTGGACTCTAGCTACTTCAGTCTTGACATGAAAACATACAGCTCGTCCCCTCTGTTAGGTCGTGAACTGGAATGCCATATGCTCCATCTTTGTTTTCTCAACTCCGCGTTTAGTGTCTGGCAGCCCTGCTAAACGAACATTAGAAGCACTACAAGTCTCTTTCTTCTGCCTCATTTTGTTCCTTTCAAACAAAAACTTGAGGCTGCTGATCCTTCTGCTAGATCAGGCTCTATCGTGTCCCACACCTGCTGTATCAGGAATCTCACCCCACCCCTGAGAGGTAGAAGGGTTTCTTTTGCATTGGAGGGAAATGAAATGCAGGGCTGTTTAGGGACCAAGGGTCCACTGCCGGAATCCAGCTGAGCCCGGCCAGGGTAGTGATCTCCCAGGCGCAGCTCTCATGCTGGGTTCTGGGTTCTCACTTGCTTTGCTGCATCTTCTCCCAAAGTCTTAGTCAGGCCTGGTCAAGATGAGGGCTCTGATGGGCTTGATTAGTAATCCAAAGTTGCTGGTTGGAGGCAAATGGTTTATTAGCTCAGCTGGAAAGGTTAGGGGTTACAGTCCACCTGGAAACACCCTGGAAGACAAGCTTGGTGGTCTTGTAACCAAAAAAGCCAGGCATTGAGCCCCTTCTGGAATACATGACTGTTTTGGTGTGCATGGAGTCACTAGGAGTTGGGGTCAATTTAACAGCAACTAGTTGATTGGTTAATTGTTAACCTAGACAAGTTATAAGCTAAACTCTTAATTGAATCTAGGAACACATCCATCTTTAGATTCCTTTTCTCTTAACAAAGAGAGATTTTCTCTCTGAAGGGACTCCTGGGATCTGCGTGGTCTCCCAGCTACAACCCATCCTTTCCACCAGCTCATACCCAGTTCTCAAGGCTCAATTTCTAGTCAGGAGGCCACTCCTGAGTTCAGTCCCGCTGGATGGCTGTGCTTCAGGAAAGATCCTGACTGGCTTCTCCCCTGAGTCTTGTCTACCTCATTGCTCTCTCCTGGGAATCTCCATGCTTGCAGACCTGGGGGCTTCCCAAAGATTTGGGGTTCCCCCCCCAACTTTCCCAGTTTCCACAGTCACTATCCTCACCCATCTGGCTTCTGCCTGCCCTCATGCACAGGGCTTAGATGCAATATTAATCCACTCCTTCTTTTTTCCTCTAACATCCCTTTATAGACAGGTACAGACAGAGCACAATGTCTTGGAGCTGGGACTCACCATTTGTTAAGTAGGTGGGAACAAACAGATTTACTTAATTGCCCTCATTTTTAAAGATGAAGACGTTGAGATCTAGGAAGGCTCGGAGCACTGTGCAAGGTCACACAGGTTCAGGGTTCTGGGAAACCAGCGGGGCATAGGCATCATTGATCACTGTGTCTCCCCACAGCACAGCCAGACTCTCTCCTGGCCCCCTCCTCCTCCTCCAAGCAGGAGGACATGAAATGAGAGGATGGAAAGAATAAAGAAAAGACAAAAATCTTTCACTATTCAGCATAACGCTAATCTGACGTGACAAGGCCAAGTCAATCTTTTTACGGTGCCAATTACTTAAAGGGCATCAATGCCATGGCACCATTAAAGTAATAGCAAAGACAGATTGTAGGACATTGTGGATCAATGTGCTAAGTGTTGTTCAACTTGTTCAATGAAATAAAGCATTGGATCATTAACCTTACCAATGTCAATGTGTTGTCACTATCAAATTCAGCTAAATCAATGTCTACAGGCCTCATTAAAGGGTGTACTTGGAGGCAACGAATGTATTAATACCTTATTGGCCGATAATGAAAGGAGATGCTCTCCAGGGCAGGGCAGGGAATCTGGACAGAAGCTCAGACTATCTGATGGAGAAGGGAAGAGTGACAGATGCAAATGGGGAGATGGGTCAGTAACAGAGAGGGAGGGGGAGGCTGGGGAGAGGGCAGAACGAATGTGGAGAGCAGTGTAAATCACATGCCTCCTTGGTGGGCGGGTCTAGAGAAGAGAGGAATTGGTGGTGAATGGAAAATTGCAACTATGCACTTTTATTTCATGCTGGTCTTATATCTGACTCAGGAGGGGTTAATCAGTTTGGGGGTTTGTCTGGATAACAATCTTAAAAAAATGAAGGGAACCCACATAGAAAACAGTAAGAGGTGCTGCATGCCCAAGTTGGTTGGTCTAAGAAACACCTGTTTCCCTGTGGCTTATGCTGGGATGAGAACAGCATCCAGAGGGAACCCAAGGCTGGTGGTTTCTTGGCATAAAGACTGCACGGCCCCGAGACTGTATGCCGCTGTGCTTGGCATCAGGTACAGAGAGTGAGAACTGGGAGAAGCGACTTCCAGTTCTTCTGCTTTGGGCAAGATCGGCCGGGCGACTTCATTTTCTAGGTCTTAGTTTCCTCATCTGGGATAACACATTCACCAATTGTTGCAAATAATTGTGAGATTTTTCTTGTATTCCGCTCGCCTCCACTGGGCCTTAAGGATGAGTGGATCAATTTAGAGGCTAATGAGGAGAAGCTGGGATTGACAGAACAGAAGTCTGATCCCGTTTTTTGTTTTGTTTTTTCATTTCTCTAGAGTAGCTTGACTAGCTCTCAGCATTTCTCTAGAAGAGGTCCCACTGTTGGGTTAGCAGCATAACTCTGACGATGGCACCACCGGAGCTCCAACTGCCATCACGTGGTTTCCAAATCATGACGAGTGTATGTCCACCAGAGGGAACTGTGCTCTATATGGTTTTTAATGACTGATTATTCTTTGGGTGTAGATATCCACCTCCTTCTGAGGTGCTTCTGGATGGAATTGAACTGCCAATCTCCCACGTAGCAATGGGGAAGCACATTAATTGCAAATTGCACTC
>NW_006399813.1:9395760-9405352 GCF_000299155.1 Elephantulus edwardii
ATATTAAACTTCTGCATAATATTTGATTGGGGAAAATAAACCCTGCTGGTAAATAAACCAAAGACGCGAACAAACGAACGTGAGACAAAGAAGCTGGACCATGTAGCTCCTAACTTTGAGTAATTTCTAACACTCAACATCTAACTGGTTACAAAGTGATAAATACTGTCTATCGTTTAGTGTTTGTATCTACCAGCTGTCAATCAGACTGGATTTTTATTTTATGCTGGCATCATGTAGAAATAACTTCATTGTGTCTCTCCCACCAGAACAGGCATTAATAAGCTCCCTGGAGTAGGGCGCGGCCATTTGAAGGGGAGCCAAGCACAGCGGTTGGAGAGAGGTTGTGTTCTCTAGAGGAAGAGGAGCATGGTAGATGAGGGGGCAGGGCTGCTGACGCAGGGAGAAGTGGGAGGACGAGGAAGCCAGCATGGTAGCAGTGCACATTTTGCGGCCAAATAGGATTTTGATTGTCCAGTAATTTCTGAGAACTATTTGCCCAGCTGCTCCAAGTTCTGCAGTACCGCCTGGGTCTGGGTGCATTTTGTTGTTGTTATTGTTCCCATAATAGGAACTAAATGTCTCATCTATCATAAGCTTCCACCGGGGGTGGCTGATTTTCACTTTGCTCGCTCTCCAATCTGCCGGCCATAGTTCCCAGAACCCTTTTATGTAAACTGTTTTCCTTGCACACACGTTTACATTTTCGTTTCCCGAGCTTCTCTCAACAAAAGGGTCCTCTAGTTGAACCCACACTCCCCGCAGCTCTCTGGGAGTCCTCTCCTCGGTTACCTGGCCCTGATGGGGGATTTCCAAGTCAGACCTTACAGGAAATGTTTGTGTAGAAGTCACACAAATGTGTGTTATGAGCTAACTGTGGAGCTGTAGCTGTTTTGGTACACTTTCTTAGAAAATGAGATCAGCGTCTTCTCACTCATAATTTGTACATTTTAAGGGATGTTCTTTTTCCTGTACTGTACTCCTGAAAGCAGGGACCATTATTACTATTGAATTAATATTGTTGTTGATATTTTTCCATTTGTGTCTATGAGTTTTTCTCAGACCTATGTTGGAGTGCTTGAGGAAAAAAAGATAACTCTTCCTGAGCGCCCCCCTAGAGTTTGAACCGAATAGGATAGATGCTTTGTACAGGAATCTGTAGTTCAAAAATAAAAAAGAAAACCGATTCAAGGATTCTTCTGATCACAGTGTGTGAAAGTGTGTGTATGTATATATATATATATATATACAACCTCCTTTCTGAAAGCCCACCAGAGGGTCAGCTATGGGTCTGTTCTGACTGTTTGTTACACAACAACAACAGGAACATATGTATAGAGAGAGATTTGCCCCAAAGAAGGAAATGACTCACATACTTGTAGAGGTTGGCAAGTCCCAGGTCCATGGCACATTGCTGCGGAGGCTGGTGAATCCAAGGTTGATGGAAAAGGCAACTTGTTGCTCCAAGAAACCAAAAAGGTGAGGAACCAGGTGGGTTCTGGGAATGGACCAAAACCCAACCAGCTCCACTAGACTTCCTTATGTATTTCAATGTAAATAATACTCTCAATGAAACTCACCCTCAACTGACTGGACAAAGTAAACCCACCAAAGGAATGATGGCCTCACATCAACGCTCATCAAGGGAAAGGCCACATCAGAACTGCCAAACTAGAGAATCATAGACAGGCAAGTTGCCATACAATCTAAGAGTTCAGCACCGAAGAATAAAACCGATGGGTTGACACTGTGGCTCCAGCAATGGTCTTAGACACAGCAGTGGTTGTGTGGCTGGAGCAGGTACCTAACAAAAACCACAACCCTGGCCTGGGACCCTGGCCAGGGACTCTGGTGCATACAGAGGAAAAGAAAAAGTTTGGGGCTTAGGCAGTATTAGTAAGCTGCATTTTATTGCTTTCTTTTTTCTTATTTGTGTGACTCTGGATAAAAATCTCTTCCTTTCTCAGCATCTCCACATTTTTTCTGTAAGGGGCTCAGACACAATGACCTTTAAAGTCTCTTTCACATGATACTACACTGAATCCTCCCCTTTGTCACTTAGCATAATCGATTGTTCTATTCTCAATGTTAAGTGTGTTTATGTTTTCGTGGGTGTACAAAGCACTCATTCGAATACAGGTTTGTAAAGCCAGCCTACGTGTGTCTACTTTCATTGTCAAATTAAAATGGGATGTCAAGGAGAAGACACATCTATTTTTCGTCCTGACATAGTACAGTATACAGTGTGTGCACACACCCCCATCCTCCTAAGAGACCACCTGTGAAAGGTAGGGGGAGTGCAGGGTATGAAAAGGAACAGAACACGGGGCTGTCACAGCCTGTGGCTTTAAAATGCCTTGAGTTGCAATTAAAAAAGGCAGAGGCCAAAGGTTACTCCCTGGCATTTCACTCGGGGTGGATAATTTTAGAGGGTGATGTGTCTTGGCTTGTTGAGATATTCTGAGACTCGAAACAGCTTAACTCTGGGCAGCCTGAATGAAAAATCAAAGAGACCAACACATACAGATACCAGAGGGAAGAAGCACATTGACAGAAGTTAAATGGAGGTGGGAGGGGGGGGAACTCAGCTTGACTGACACTGCTGCTGGATCCTTATTCCGTGACTAATAGTAAAGATTGAGCAATTCTGAAATTATGAATTCTTTTCAGAGAGCATCCAGGATATCAGGTAGTCTTAAGCAATCCTGTCACTGAGAAGGTTAAATACTATCTGTGCCAGATAATTAACTAATCACCATTACTCTTCTGCATTAATTCTGCCCCAGAATTCATTATGGCTTAGTTAGATTATTAGAATTTGTGTGGAAAGCATAAAAAAGCAGCAGCAGCAAAATCTGTTGTTTGCATTGATTTAACAGCAAACAAAACTCCCAACTATACCAAGCATGAACTCTGGTGGCTTAGTGGTAGAGACTTGTGCTTGCCAACCCAAAAGAATGGGGTTCAAATCCACCAACTGCTCCATGGGACAAGGATGGGAAATCTCCTCCCAGTGCAATTAATCATCTCTGAAAACCTGCGAGAGGGTCGGCTTCTGGTTGTTTCCAAATCAATGTCATACCAAGCACATCTGGAACATTCTGGAATAATTTCTCTTGCCAGTGTGCTATATTTGATCCTAAAATGCACTTGGTGTCCCTACTAGCAGAATGTGTGAAAGGAAATGCAAATGAAGCTCTGCCCTGGGAAATCTGAAACTGAGAGGGAAATAACCAGCAGGTGAGGAAGATGAGAGCCATTAAAGGCTAGATTCCTGTTCTCCAGAATATTAGAAAAAGCTGCTGCCTCTCCTCAGCTGTCTTCATGGTCCACTGCTAACAGGTCTCTCAAATGGACACATCCCTCAGCTTTGTCCTTTCAGCAAAAACTGCTGAATCAATGTCAGCAATACAGACTGAGGCTGGAACAGCTCCCTTGTTCTTGACCAAGACAAGAATTCATGAAAGTTGTGAGGTGAGCAAATAAAACGTAGTCACAGAAGTAAGTTTGGCTTTTACAACAAGCTGCCCTTGGCTGAAATGACAAGGAATGTTAACTCCTAGTGGATAAAGAGGTGCACTACTAACTCAAAGGTATGCAGTTCTAATCTACCAGCTGCTCTAGGGAGAGAGATTGAGACTTTCCTCCCATGTGGATTACAGCCTTTGAAAAGCTGCTGGAGGGTCAGTTATGAATTGGTTCTGACTTGAAAGCAATGAGATGAGCTGAGTAGTGTGGGAAAGAGCCCACACTGGTCGTTCAAACTCAGCAACTGCTTCCTCAGGAGGAAAACATGGCAGTTCACTTCCATAAAAAGGTTGACCGTCTTTGAAATCCTAGAGGGCTGCCCCTGAGTGAGTCTATGAGGCAGAATTGACTAGAGAGCACTGAGCAGTGAGTTGTCAGAATTGACTCAACCACATAGTGTGGATAAAGCAGGTGGGAAGGAGGGGAGAGCATACAGAGCTACTAGCTGTGGAAAGAGTGCACACTTTCTGGAGGCAAAGTGGGCAAAACTCAATGCTGTAGACGAGGTTCTGACTTCTAGTGATGCTCCATCGGATTTCACAAGGTTATAATCACGAGAGGAGAAAGCCCATTTTCCTCCTCTGGGACCATGGGGGAGTCAAGCTGTTGGAGCACAACTCTGTAAAGGCTCTGCCACCAGAGCTCCCTCTGACAATGACCTTAGAGGTACATCGGGGTTTTTTTTCCCTGCAATATTTTTTTTGACTGCTTTTAGAAATGCATGAAGATGTGTGTCTAAAGTTTTAAACTCTTCATTCCAAACCTACATTTTCCCCATAGGCAATTGTTTAGGTTCATTTATATGATTCAATACTTTGCACTTTTTTAGGTGTTAGAGTATTTTATTAGCCTCTGGAACCTCTATGAACAGTGCTCAGGCCTCTCGTTCATAGGGTCGCTATGAGTCGTTCACAACTCCATGGCACCTAACAACAATAATGACGACGGCATAGAGAGATCTACGTTGCCCTAGTGGACAGAAAGTTATGCTACCAAGCCCAAGGTGGGTGATTTTAATATGTGGCCCTCATGTCTGGTTCAAATTGTTTTCCTGTCAAACATTCTTCTAAGTGGTGTAACACTGGTCTGTGCATTGCTGTACAGAGGTAACTCATGGTTGCTGTGATGCTGAACACTGGGACACTGATGTGTCAAATGTAATAATGGTTACCCATGGTGGACAGTGTTTGCTGGAGCTTCCTGATTAAAACAAGCCTGCAAGCAGGAGTGGCATCCACTTCTGAAATGGCTTGCCTCTGAAAACTCTATGAACAGTGCTCAGGCCTTTCATTCATAGGGTTTCTATGAGTCCTTTATGATTCGACAGCACCTAACAACAACAACAACAACAACAACATATTCTTTCTACAGAAAGAAGTGCCTTGCCCAAAGTACACAGCTAGTGTACTTAAGCTGGTAAGCTTAACCTAAACGAAATAGTTCAGCTCTGTTATGGGCCCTTCAAATCATGATGTCCTTCTCCAAGGACTGGTCTCTCCTGGCCAAGTGTCCAAAGTATGTGAGATGGAGCTTCAAAATCCTAGCCTCCAAGGAGAAACTTGGTTTTACCCTCTCCAAGACAGACATATTTGTTTCCTTGGTGGTCCATGGTATGTTCAAGACTCTTCTCCACCACCACAACTCAAAGGTATTGATTCTTTTTCTCTCATCTTTAGTCATTGTCCAGCTCTCTGATGCATAGCTAGTAATGGCAAAGACAATGTCCTGGATTAGGCACACCTCAGTCTCTAGACTAACATAGTTGCTTTTCAGTACTCTGGAGAAGTCCCTGTTAGTAGATTTTTCCCAATGCAATTAATCTTGTGATTTCCATGATGCTGGTGCCAAGAGTGTTGATTGTGGATCCAAGCAAGCTGTAACTCTTAGCATCCTCAATCTTTTCTCCATCTATCATGTCATCTACATTTCCATAGATGTATCTATAGATTTATAAATATATCTACAGATATCTATCTATCTGCCTGTCTGTGTGTCTATCTATTTATCTATCTATCCCATCTTTCTATATCTATGTATCATCTATATATCATATATCCATTCTCTGTCTATCCTTACCACGGAAATTATCACATTGTGATAGCAGTGTGGTGCAAAAGAAAGAACAGAGACACTAAGTCACAAAATTACAGACGTGCAGCCGAAGCTCCGGAACTAAGCCCTTTCCCCAGTACTTCCCCAGGCAAAGATCTGTCCCTGAAGCTAATACATAAGATTTGGACTTAAAGGCTCCTAAACATGAGACAGACATTAGCTGGAGAGAACAGCAGCAGTGTGTGGTGCAAGACATCAGAGAGGTGGCTTGTGGCCTAAGCTACAAGGGGTGCCTGGGCAATGGTGGAGGTGCTGGACCAGGTATGCAGACCAGGTATGCAGGAGTACAAGGAGGAGAGTAAGGAAACAAATACAGCTCACATTTTGATTGCTAAAGGCACATGTGAATGAGCTAGCTAGTTGTTACTGTGTCATGAAAACCTGATGTGTGGCAGACCAGAATATTGCTGGGTCCTGTGCCCTCTTCTTGATACTTGATATTTCATATATGTGTATATTGCAAAAGAGTAAAATGATGTTAACCATGATTATCATGGGATAATGGACACAAGGTGGTTTTTACATCTTTAAGTTGTGTTTCCCCCCCTTCTTTTCTCTTTTAGAAAGAAATTTCCAAGTTTTCTGCAATCAGCACACATTATTTTCATTTCAAAATACACAACAAATTTTAGACTTGGCTTTTCCTCGTTTTCTACTTCAAATGTCCGTGAAATGCCTAGCAAAAGTTAGAGACTGTCTGGTCTGTATGAAGTAAACATAATCTAAATTATTTAGGAAATGCTTTGATCCACTGAACTACAGAAGTGGTGTAAAAGTGGTCCATTGGCTTTTAGTCACAGAAAATGAAAAGTAACCATAATTTATCTAGAACTCATTTTCTTTCCATTTGAGGAAATTGGCCCTGGAAGAGAGGGCTTGGCAGAGTAGTTATTATTGTTGTGTGTCGCCAAGTTGATTTCAACTCCATGTGATGGAGAAGAATTGTCCTACAGGGTTTCCTAGGCTGTAATCTTTAAGGGAGTGGATTGCCAGGCCTTTTATTCCCTGGAACCACAGTGAGTTAAAATTATCAGACTTTTGAACAGCCAAACTCTTAACCATTACACTACCAGGTCTTTCTAGGCAGAGTACAGGGATTCCAGTGCCCACTCTGACACTAACTGGGCTACACGACGTGATTCTTCAGGTTTCCTCAAGACCTCACATTTTTAGATCTTAGGGTTTAAATCCACATTGAAAGGCGCAGCTTAGTGATTTGAATGCTAACTTCTCTGAGCATGAGAAAGATATTGTCACAAATGAAATCTTGTAAAAATCCTAGTTACGTGTAGCACAGCTTCTGACTTCCTTTTGCCTTTAAAAGCCTTAAGATCTTGAACTTCTTTGATTGTTGTGTGATATTATCCTCCCTTAGTTTTGCTTTGAAGTTGTTATTGTTGTTGTGTACCTGCAACTCACCCTATGCACAGTAGTTCTGAACTGTGTCCTATCCTGAGCTAACCTCACTGTCTGACATACCTGCCCCTATTACCCCATTCACTATGTTAATCCATGCCATCCTGGGTCTTCCTCTCTGGTGCTGTCCCTCTACCCTTTCAAGAATGATGTTATTATCTAAGATGATCATAATTGAATAGAAAATAAACTTTAATTTTTTAAATTCTATACTGCTCCTTGGAGGCAAGGATTCTGAGGCTTTGTCTGACATACTTTGGACATGTTACAAGGAGTGACCAGTCCTTGGAGAGGGACGTCATGCTTGGGAGGGTTGAGGGACAGCATAAGAGAGGAAGACCCTCAATGACTCAGTGACTGGGGTAATGGGGGTAGGTGTGTCAGAGACAGTGAGATTGGCACAGTGTAGAGCAGAGTTTAGGGCTGTTGTACATAGAGTCTATATGAGTCACAGATGACTTGACAGCACATAACAACAACAACATTAAACAATAAATCTTCATAGTTTCTGAGGAGAAGCATGACTTTCTTGAGCATTTTAGAAGATGTCCTAAGTTGTTCATTTACATTAACCTTTTCAGGTCTTGACTGTTTAAGAAGATGATGCTGGATGAACCACAATGATGCTGCTGCTATTGGATGCACCACTAAGAAGTAAACCTTAGGGCAAATGCCAAAATGCAAGAAAGGTAAGGAAGCTGTCTCTGTAAGTCTCTGAGGGGTTGTATCCACTTATTCCGGGCATGCCTGACTCTGGATTTATTATCCTGCATACAGTGTGCCTTTTTAAAAAGTTGCGCTTACTATTTTTTAAAGCCTAAAATATCAGAACTAATCTTTGTTTCTCTTAATTACTCCTGATCTTGATAGGGAAAATAGCTGTGGCCAAAATATTTTCAAGTTGTTCCTGATAACATGATTTGAAAACAAAACAAAAAACACCAAACAACAAACTCTAAAAGTACCAGAAATGAAACAAATTTTGAAACATCACAGTCTTTTAACTATGTGATATTCTGGCAATGTAGGAGGCAAACAGATCAAGGGTCCTGGGTAGAAAACCCAAAGGTGACCTCTTTGCATAGCGATTAGAAGTACATCTTATGGAATTATACTGCTTTGATTTGAATCGTGAATCCAATCATTTATTATTGTACAACTATAAGGATGCTATTTATTTCTCTAAGCTTTAGTCAGCCCATTTGTGAAGTGTTAAGAATGATGTCTATTAATACAGGGTTGTTAAAGATAATATATGTAATGGTCTTAGTAGGTCATTGTTGTTAACTGATTTCAATGGATTGTCTCCAACTCATAGCCACCCTCTGCATACGGAACTACTCCCTGCCTGGTGCTTGTTGCTCCTCACAATCACAGCAACGTGTCAGGCCATTGTTGCAGCACCCTGTCCACCTAGCTCATTGATGGGTTTCTTCTTTTTAGCTGACACTCTTATTTCCCAAGCGTGATGCTCTCCAGGGACTTGCCCTTTCTGACAGCTTGCCCAGGGCACATGAGACAAAAACCTCACCATCCTTTTTTAGAAGGATAACACGGGCTGCACTTTTTCACAAACAGATTTGGGTTTTGACAGTCCAACTGCTAACTTATCACGACACTCAGTATATTATACAAGGTGGATGTATCTTGCTTACACACAGATTCAACATTCTTATCTTCTTCCAAGTTCATTCTATTCTGTAGATAGCTCAAGTCACATGTGCCCATGAACACTGAAATGAAAAGTAATGAAGGAAATAAAACCTAAACTCATCCTCTCAGTTTTATTACTCACATTTTAAATGCTCAAGAATCTTATGTACAACAATAAATGAGTGAAAACCAAATCTTTCTGTAAAAAATAAAATTGGGAAAGTAAAGCTGTGTGGCACATTCACATGGCTTAATTAGATATGTTGTTTTTGTTGTATACCATAGAGATAGAACTGACTCATAGTTGACCCTCCCATAGGTTTTCAGAGGCAGTTAGTTGCATGGGAGGAGATTGCCCATCCTTCTCCCGTGGAGCAGCTGATGGCTTCAAACCTCATGCCTTCAGGATTGTAAGGCAGCCTCTTGCCACTAGGCCACCAGAGCTCCCTTAACTGAATACAGTAAAATAAATGAATACAAAGACTAAAAAAAAAAAAATCATTTAACTGGTGGCCCCCACATTGGACATTGGACATGAGCTCAGATACAGAGCCTTTCTAATTCACAGATTGCTAGTGCAACACTATTTCTGACCATTCTTCAACAAGCAATTCCCATGCATTGCAGATGCTGACCATCTTTATGCAAGCATAGTGAGGTAGCATTTGCTGTGTGCTCACACCGCTTCTAGTATGGGGCATGTAGGATGTTGACTCAGCCTGGAATTGAAAAGAAGTCACTGTCTTTGGAATCACCACTGAGCCCATGTAGGATGGGCACTAAGGGATTATTGCTTCATCAGAGCAGAGCAAGGAAACACCGCACGGTTCAAAACTGGGAAGGGCGTATGCCAGGGATGTGTCCTGTCTCCATACCTTTTCAA
>NW_006399813.1:9406532-9410733 GCF_000299155.1 Elephantulus edwardii
TCAATGTATTGTTCAAGTCTTTTCTGAATAATCTTCAGCAGAATTTTGCTAATGTGTGATATTAGTGGTATTGTTTGATAATTTCCATATTCTATCGGGTCACCTTTTTTTTGGAATAGAATAAATATGGATCTCTTCCCAGTCAGTTGGCCAAGTAGTTGTCCTCCAGATTTCTTGACGAGCACATGCAGGGCAGCATCTGTTAGCTGAAATACGTCAATTGGTAATCCATCAATTCCTGGCACTTTATTTTTTCCCACGTCCTTCAGAGCAGACTGCACTTTCTCTTTCATCACCATTGCCTCTTGCTCACATCTTGTTTCTTGAAATTCTTCTGTGTCAGCCAATTCTTTTTATATAATAACTCTGTAGACTCCTTTCCATCTGCTTTTTTTCCCCCTCTGCTTTTAATGCTTCTTGAATCATTTAATATTCTGCCCAAAGCATCCTTAAGCATTGCAACTCCTGGTTTGAATTTATACTTTACTTCTTTCAGCTTAAGAAATGGTCAGTGAGTTCAGCCCTTTTGATTTTCTGACTCCAGCTCCTAGCACATTTCATAATATTTTGCCCTGTCTTCCTGAGCAGCCCTTTGAAATCTTCTATTCAGCTCTGTAACTTCTAAATTTCTTACCTTTATTTTGTCTTCTTGGTGCTTTAGTGCAATATTAAAAATCTCTGCTGACATCCATTTTTTGTCTTTTCTTCTTCTTCTTAGTAATGACTTGTTGCATTCTTCATGAACAATATTCTTGATATCTTCCCACAGCGCATCTGGTCTTCGTTCATTAGTATTCAAGGCCTCACTATTCCTGAGCTGGTTTTTAAGTTCATTCTGATTCCTGTGCATCCCATCAGGTGAAATCCATGTGTATAGCCTGTGTTTATGTTTCTTATAAAAGGTATTTGCTATGAATAAATCATTGAGTATACAAAATTCTTTCTATCCTCAACCTCATTTCTGTCACCAAGTCCATATTTTCCAGCTACTGATCCTTCTTCCTGATTCCCAACTTTTGCATTCCAGTCACCCATTATTATTAAAGCGTCTTGGTTACATGTTTGATTGACTTCTGACTGCAACAGTTCATAGAAAGAATATATTTCCTCCACTTTGGCTCCAGTTATAGGCACATAAATTTGAATGATAGTGGTATTAACAGGTCTTCCTTATATGCGTATGAATATTATCCTGTTATGCAAAATACTGTATTTCAAGATAGATCTAAAAATAGCATTTTAAACTATGAAAGAGATTCTCTTTTTTTCTCACCTTTTCATCTCCAGCATAATAGATCATATGATCTTAGGATTCAGAATGTCCCATGCCAATCGCTCTCATTTCACTAATACCCCATATATCAATATTTATGCATTCCATGTCTTTCTTTAAAATGTCTAGTTTTTCTACATTCATACTTCTCACACTCCACATACCAATTGTTAATGTCTTCTTACAACTGTATCTCCTCTTTTGTGTTTCCATATTTGAGGACTCAACTTCAGTTGCCATATCCGTTAGCCTACTCTAGGTGTGCTCTGATGTACATAATGTTTTCAAAAGCCAGTTATATTTCAGAAGTAGATGGTCAATCCTTGTTTCTAGTTTGTCCTAATTTGGATGTTCACTGTTAGAAGGATATCTGACAGACAATTGATTTTACCTAGCAGATGAAAGACACTTCACTTACAGAAATAACCAGCACATTCACTGCCCACTCACCCCAAACACATGTGACTCGTCGCTACCCTTTCCCAGCTACCTCCACATTCCTTGCACACAGGCTGCCTGGTCAAACCCTCCCTTTCCCATCCACCTCTCAATATGATCACCAGTTACTTCTGTGATGCCTTGCACTACACATTGCTACTGGCCTTTCATGCTGTTGTCCATATCTTGTTTAGAAGGAATTGTTTAGTCCAAATCCCATGTCCCAACTTCAGAGAAAGATTTTTTGTTTGAGGCTGTATTGAGGGAAGATCCTGGCCACAGAACTTCTAAGTTCTGTGACTTATTGTATCAGTTTATATTGCTGACACAATGTGATCATTCCAAGATCTGCACATGTCTCTTCTAGATCTGATGCTGTGCTGGTGTTTGTTTACCTGATCAAGGCATTACCTGAACAAGAAGATTACAGAGAGCTCTCAGATCCCATCTTGTGTGACTCTGTGGGTTCCTGATGCTGTGTGTATGAAGATGTCACTCAGTTCAAAAGCCAGACACCGAAGTAGATTTGAGACTGAAGATATCCTTTCTGAAAGATGAGATTAAGGTAGCCAACGCACTTTTGGGAGAAAAGTGTTACCTGATCAAGGAGATTAGAGTGAGTCCTCAAAACCCATCCTGTGTGACTTTGTGGGTTCCCAATGTTATGTGTGTGTTTCATAAATTAATTTTCTCTTCGGCCAAGGCATATCCCTTCTTTTTGAACTCCTATATCTCAGATGACACATTCAAATGCAGCTTTTTCCTCAGGTTCTGCTTTCTGGGAGCCCAGATAATACAGAACATATATAATAAATGTTAACTTGTATTTATATTGATAATTAGTAGGAGAAAGAACAGGGTCCTTGATAAGTAGTTTTGGGGTATATCTGATCCAAGTCATGGCATTTTCATTTGCTTCCTATGCATCTGCAAATTGGCCAGTGAATAAAAATGATGGGAATACTGACTATCCCCTGAATTGCCAAAAGAATAAACAAGTCTGTATTGGAGGAAGTGTAATCAGGTTGTTCCTTACAGGAAGGACGGTGAAACTCCATCTCACATATTGCAGCTGTGTTGTCAAATTGAGCTGTTCTTAGTAGAATATATCAAGCAGGAAAGGGAGGAGGGTGAGAGAGAGAAAGGAAGACCTTCATGACGATGCATTGACACAGTAAATGTCGCAGTGGGACCAAACCTATTGGAAATCATGAATATGGTGCTGGATATGGAATTTCTGCTCTGTTGTTCATAGTGCCACTATGTTAAAATTCATAGTTTTAATAGGCTGATGGCACATAATATAGCAACAATGTTGTTTTGTTACATTCTGCTGAGTTGATTGCAACTCATAGTGACCCGGTGGACAATAGCTCTGAATCCTTCCCTACCCTGAGATAATCTCACTATCTCTGCATATTTACTCGCATTTCCCCAGTTACTGTGTAAATCCATCTCAGTCAGGGTCTTCCTCTCTTGTAGTGTCCTTCCATCTTTCCAAACATGTCATTCTCTAAATACTTGTCCCTCCAGGCAACATATCCAAAATATGTGGGATGGAGCTTCAAAATCCTTCCCTCTAGGGAGCAATCTAGTTTCACTCTCTCAGGACAGACCTGTTTGTTCTCTTGATGGTTCATGGAATGTTCAACGTTGTTCTGCAGCAATACAACTCAAAGGCATCAATTTTTCTTCTGTCATCCTTAGTCATTTCCCAACTCTCTGATGCATAGCAAGTAATTGTGAAGACCATGGGTTGGATCAAGCACACCTTGGTCTCCAGACTGATATTGTTGCTCTTCAGTACTCTAGAGAGATCTCTGACAATAGATTTTGTAATGCAATTCATCTTTTGCTTTCCTGACTGCTAAGGTGTGTCAGAATTAGTGAGACTGGCTCAGGACAGGACAGGACAGGACAGGACAGCCTTTATGGTTGCTATAGGTCACAGGCAACTCGACCACACATAATAAAACAACAGTGCCAAAAGTGTTGATTGTGGAACCAAGTAAGCTGAAACTGTCAACAACCCCAATCTCTTCTGCATCTATCACAGTGCTACCAAATGGCCTAGTGATGAGAATATTTTCTTAATGTTGAACTTCAATTCATATTGAAGACGACAGTCCTTGACTTTCTCCAGCAAGCACTTCAAGCCCTCCTCAGTTTCAGTGACCAAGGTTGTGTAATCTGCATAATGCAGATTGTTGATGAGTCTTCCTCCAATTCTGATACCACATTTCTCCTCATGAAGTCCAGCCTCCCCAGTGATTTGTTCCTCATATAAATTAAGAAGGTATGGAGAAAGGATACATTCTTGATATATTCCTTTCCTGATTTTGAACCACGTAGTATTTTCTTACTCTGTCCTGAAGACTGCCTCCTGGTCCAAGTATAGATTTCACATGTTGTTGTTGTTGTTATGTGCCGTCGAGTCGTTTCCGACTCATAGCGACCCTATGCACAACAGCCCTAAACCCTGCTCTATCC
>NW_006399813.1:9411940-9430832 GCF_000299155.1 Elephantulus edwardii
GTGCTATTGTTTGATAATTGACCCACTCTGTTGGGTCATCTTTTTTTTTTCTTTCCTCAAATAGTAATAAATGTGGATATCTTCCAGTCAGTTGACCAGGTAGTTGTGCTGCAGATTTCTTTGCACAACCTGGGAGCATGTCCAGGGCTACATCTGTTAAAATATATCAGTCAGTAGTTCATCAATTCCTGGGGCCTTGTTTTGTTTTTTATTTTTTCAAATTCCTTCAGAGCAGCTTGAATTTCTTCCTTCATCATCATAGGCTCTTGATCCTATGTTGTTTCATGAAATTCTTCTCTGTCAGCCAATTCTTTTTGGCATAGTGACTCAGTGTACTCCTTCCATCTTCTTTCAATGCTCCCTGGAGCACTCAATACTATGTCCATAGCATCTTTAAGTATTGTGCCTTGAGGCTTGAATTTGTTCTTCAGTTTCTTCAGCTTAAGAAATATCAAGTGAGTTTGTCCCTTTTGATTTTCTGACTCCAACTTTTCCTTTAAATTTGGCTAGGCTATTGTTTTGATCTCTTTATCTTCATATACTCCCATTTTCTCTCTCCTTTTTTCAGATACCTTACGTTATACTTTCTTCCCATTTCCCTTAAAACCAATATAGAACTGGCTGACATTCCATGGATAAATAACCTTTTCCCTCTGTGACAGGAAAAGCAGAAATTAAACTTCAGATGGAAAATGAATATATCTCACATGGTAATGGGGAATTTTTTAGTAGTGATAAGAGTCTTCCCAGGGCTTTTGGCACAATATGCCTAACTTCCTTTTGATAGTGAAGAAGAAAAGAAAAAATAGAGTCATCCAAATAGTGCTATGGCTAAGGAAGATAGAAGAAGAATCGATGCCATTTGGTTGTGATGCTGGAAAAAGTATGGAAAATAGCATGAATTGCTAAGAAAACAGACAGGTCCATCCTGGAGAGGATGAAACCAGATGCTGTTTGCAGGTAAGGATTTTGAAGCTCTATCTGATATACTTTGGGCTTGTTGTCAGAAGGCACCAGTCCTTGGAGAGGGACATCATGCTTGGAAGGGTGGAGGGACAGTGCAAGAGAGGAAGACCCTGGATGGGATGAATTGACTCAGAGACTGGGGTAATGGGGGTAGGTGTGTTAGAGACAATGGAATTGGCTTATGATAGAGAAGGGTTCAGAGCTGTTGTACATAGGGTCACTATGAGTCTCAGGCAACTTGATGGCACATCACAATAGCATGGTTGTTATTGGCATTGTTGCATACCATCAGAACTGACTCATAACTGATCCTCCAGCAGATTTTCAAAGGCCGTAAATTGCTTAGGAGAAGATTGGCCATCTTTCTACTGTGGAACAAACAGCTGGTCAGTTTGAACTGAATGCCTTTAGGTTTGCAGTGCACCTCCTTACGTTTAAGCCCCCAGAGCTCCTTATAGCTGTCATTAGGTATGTTAGATCAATTGTGATTCCTAGTGGCCCTATGAAACCCTCAACTGTGCTGCAGTCTCAAAGACACTGCAAACCTATTGGAGTGTCAGCTACGGCTCAGTTCTGACTCAATGGCACACAGCAACAACAACAATAGTGACTATATGAACACGACTGCCCCATAATGTTTTCTTGGCTGGAATCTTTATGGAAGCATATTGACAGTCTTCAATGGAACTCTTGGGTGAGTTTAAATCATCAATGTTTGGTTAATTCCAACATAATGATAGTGCCATCATGTCTCCTTACATTTGTGCATGTGAGTGTATTTGCTTGTTTTTTTTTTAAATTTATTGTTCCTGTTGTTGTTAATTGTTATCAAATTCACTCTAACTCATGGTGAACTTGTATACAGCATAAGAAAATGTTGCCTCTTATCTATCTTTAAGATTGTTGACGCTTGGATCTATTGTGGCTACTGCGTATTTTGAGTGCTATCTCACCTTGAGGACTCATTTTACAACCTTAGAGTATTATAGTGAATTGTATTTAGTTGTGGTCTATAACATAATCATTGTAGAAGAAATAGAGCAGTTGCCCCCATGCCCAGTCACAGCCCGAGAAACCTGATGTTTTCAAGGGTGTCCAGGACAAAGACCACGCCAGACAATAAATCATGATAAGGCTCTGGGCCTGATCAGGAAGCCCTAACCTGAGTTAATTAACAGCACCAAATTCTAAAAGGTACCATCTTCCCTAGCCCTCCCCAAGACCCGTATAAAAGGAGACCACCCCTAATTGCGAGCACACCATTTTAACTTTCTCTGCTCCTGGTCACTTCCGTGTCCCTCTCAGACCATGCAATAAAGAAAGGCCTGTTCGTTTCTTGGGACCAGTTTCTTTCTTTCTCTCTTTCACCCTCCACTCCTTTTCTAACAATCATCAACTAATTTTTAGAAGTCAATTGTCAGGCATTTCTTCCTACCCTTAGTCATAGCGTGGAAGCTCCATTGAAACCTACCCACCCTGTGTGACCCTTCTAGTGTTAGAAAATATCAGTGTTAAAGCTTCCAGCATCATAAGAACTTGTAACCGCCTAGTATAACAAACTGACAAATGAATGGGGGTCTGTATCTTTACCTATGTCAGGGGAGCTCTGATCTGCAGTAAGCTCAGTCTATAGTAAGTTGTGTTGCTGACTCAAAAGACAACATGCCTCTGGCAGGTGGAATCCACCGGTGGCTCTGAGGAAAAAAGATGAGTAGTTTCCTCCCTGTTGCAATTTCCCTTCATGGAAACCAAATGGGGGTTTGCTTTGAATTAGAACCAATTCAAAGGCAGAGAGTTTGAATTTGAATACATGTCATGCTTATGCCATGCTTGGAAAGGTCGAAGGTCAGTGAAGGAGAAGATCCTCAGCAAAATGAACTGCTACAGTGTCTGCAGCAATGGGCCCCTGTGTATCGAGGATGATAAGAATGAGCAGAATAGAACAGGGTTCAGATCTGTTTTCACAGCATCTCTAGAGTTGTGCTTGACTTGATGGCAATTAACAACAATAATATGCCATTTATTTCTCTACATTTACTTATCCATTGAGCTATTTACCTATCTATTTCTACTCATTGATTCCTAAGGCAAAGTACATTTAATTTTCTACTTTACAGACAGAAGTATTAAGTACCAATATTAAGTAGTTTGTCTTAGCTGATGAGACAAATGTGGGATTTGAACCCTGAGAGACTGACAGTGAGTCTCTGCTATTCCACGCATGACTGTCGGTACTATGGTCACCTATATCTGAAACACTGACCTTCCAAAACCAAGAATGAACCTCACTGGTGTGCTTTCACAGCCAAATTACACAGTAGGACTCAGAGAGACACAAGAATAGATGGGATCAAGCATTTCTCTAACCAGCTGGCGGGAGGGCCCATTGCAAATGTTTTATCAGTGCTGACTAGGCCCCTACAATAATACTATAGGAGCATGACTTGCTTGAGGGTAAATGGATTCCTAACAGGAGGTGGAATTGAATTAGGTCTCTGGGGAGTGGGAGAAGCCTCTTTTTCCTCTGACCTAGTTTCATGCTAAGGGTGACATATAGGAAACATCCTATAGAGAATCTACAATCCCTCACCCTACGGGATGTTAAATTTGCATCTCGAAGTCTTGACAGGACAAAACCTGTGACTCTCCTCTCTGCTTCCAGGACCTTTTTGTCCTTAATAATTTCAACCTCTGGTTTCCAATTATCATAGTTTTCCAGTATGCTTAATGCCTCCTAAAAGCTAGTACATGGAAAAAAACATAGCCACAATACAGTTTTGCAAGTGAAATAATTCTACAATTTCCAACCCAATGGAAAAAGATCAAACAGCATAGTTTTAAAAAGGGGTGGGGGGGAAGCTAAACAAGGCTATTTGGCTTCTAAAACAGTTTACCTGTGTTAAAATATTCCATTGTCCTCCCTCCACCTTGCTCTTCTCTTGAATAAGAGACATTGATTCTCTCAGCAGCCTGAATAAGGTTTGCAGATGAGACTGATAGTTAAGACTCTGGCAAAACATGACCTTCGGCTTCCCAATAAACAGCCAGGACAGACGGCAGCCCTCGCGACTTGAGACTTTAATTCCCACCAATTGCTTCTCTCCAGCCCATTATGCATGAGAAATGCAACTGGCTTAGCCCCCGGTGCCCTGGTAATCCAGGGATGTCTCTGAATCACCGACCCATAGAATGTTCAGGCTGCAGAGTGCCTAAGAGATCATCCAGAGAGTCTAGCTTCCTCATTTTACACTTGAAGAACCTTTCTCCAGGTGTGCATACCTTGCAGGCTTGGCTGCTCTGTTCTCACTTGCTCTTTCCAGATAAATTCCCAGCAGCAAGGCTGTGGAGTTTTCCTGGCAGCCTAGTGGCTTGCTTTTTTCTTATGTGTCAGAGAGATCTTAAAGTTGCCCACATTCCTCCCAGTCTAGTTATGAAGTTACTGTCTTTCCCATTCTTTGGCTTCTAGGACCAACTTGAAGCACGAAGTTGATGGCTAATGTTTATTGAGCATTTTCTATGTATCAGACACTATTCTGTAGATCTTGCATATCTAGCCCTTTAAATGCTCACAGAACTCCTATGAGGTAGATGTGAATATGAACTCTATTCTATAGATGAAAAACTGAAGCAAGGAGAGACTGAGTTACTTATCCTTGGCCTCACAGTTGTGGCAGTATTCCAAGGGGGGAAGGGTGCTTCCTCAGTAAGAACTTCCAGGCAAGGATCAAACTTCTCTGGAGGATACGTGTGGCAGTCAATTGAGATATATTGAAGTATAGGTCTCACTAGAGCGGGATTCTCTCACTTATTCCAGATGAAACAAAGAAACAAAATAATAGCACGTTTCTGTTGAGCCAGGATTGACTCAAAGCTGCCACTCTATTTTGTTTCTGAGGCTATAAATTGCATGAGAGGACTCCCTTGGAGCTGCTAATGGATTCATACAGTTAAAGGATCAACTTTTGGGTTAGCAGCACCATTCTGGTGGAGGATGCCTCCAGACTGCCTTTACTGGGGCTGCAGCTCAGGCATTAAAGTCAGAGGTAGGTTACTTAGGGTTCTAATTTGAGCTAGTTGTACAGCCCCAGGAAAGACACTCATTGTCTCAGAGCTTCAGTCTCCATATCTTTGAAAAAGCCATAACAATGATGACAATTCTTATGGGGGCAATGAAAATATGTACCTAGAAGAATTGTTGTTAAGGTTAAAGTTGTAATGTAAGATCTGACAATAGAGGTATTTAATAAATGGTAACTACTGCTAGGGGACCATCTCCTTTCCTCTTATTTCTTGTCTTATTTCCATTAATTTTCATTCACGTAACCCTCCTGGACTCTCCCTTCCTTATTCACTCAAACCCAGGCACAAAAGTGTTGAGTAAGTTCTTCTAGATCACCCAGCTAGTGAGCAGGAAGCTAAGTTTAAACCCAGGCAGTCTGACTTCATAGCCCACACACTTTGATACTTCATTACACTAGGTCTTGAGAAGACAAAGTAAACACAGTATCACATGTCTCTTTTCTCTTTGGCAGCAAGAAAATGTAGACCACCAGCCCTTTGGAAAAGGCAGCTTGCAAGGATGAACTCAGTATGAGGGACGCAAACTACTCTCAAGTCTGATTTTAGATCCCTAGGTTATTACTCTCCTTCAGAGCTGTTGGTGTATTCAAACCACCAGCCTTTGGGTTGACAGCACAACTCCTTCCTTACTGGAAAAGCAGACCTCCATAACCTCATTGCCACTGAGTTGGAACCGACTCAGAACTGACCCTCCGGCAGGCTTTCAGTGGCTGTAAATCAGATGAGAAAAGTTTGCCCATCTGGGAGGATGTTATCTATCTTTGTCCTGCAGAGAAGCCTGTGGATTTCAACTGCCTGCCTTTGTTGGGCTGTAGGAGGAGGAATGTGGCATCAGGATTGGTGGAAGAGTAATTAACAACCTGTATTATGGGGATGACACAACGCTGTATGCTGAAACGCAGGAGGACCTGAAGTGCTTGCTGCAGAAGGTCAAGGACTGCAGCCTCCTATATGGATTGAAGCTCAGCATCGAGAAAACAAAGATTCTCACCACTGGGCCAATTGGCAGCATCAGATGGATGGTGGAGAGATTGAGATAGTCAACAGATTTGGTTTACTTGGTTCCACAGTCAACACTCTTGGTAAGAGCAGCCAGTAAATCAAGAGATGAGTTGCATTGGGGAAGTCAGTTATGAGGAACCTCTCAAGAGTACTGAAGAGCAACGATGTCAGACTGGAGACTAAGGTGCGCCTGATCCAGGCAATAGTCTTCACAATTATGTGCTATGCATCAGAGAGTTGGACAGTGAATAGGGTTGATAGAAAGAGAATTGATGCCTTTGAGCTGTGGTTCTGGAGAAGAGTGTTGAATATACCACGGACTGCTAAGGGAACAAACAAGTTTGCCCTGGAGAAGATGAAGCCAGAATGCTCCTTGGAGTCAAGGATTCTAAAGCTTAGTCTGACATACTTTGGGCATGTTGCAAGGAGGGACCAGTCCTTGGAGAGGGACATCACGTTTGGGAGAGTGGAGGGACAGTTCAGGAGAGGAAGACCCTTGATGATATGAATAGATGCTGTGATTGGAGTGGTGGGAATGATTGTGTTTGAGACACCAAGGTTGGCACAGAATAAAATGGCATTTAAGGATCTTGTACATAGGGTCATTATGAGTTGCAAGTGACTTGATGGCACATAACAATAACAACAACAACAACAACAACAACCACCTTTGTCTAAGATGATGAAGTTGGTACAAGATAAGATAGGATTCAGCTCTACTGTTCATAGAGTGGTTATGAGTCATACTTAACTCAATAGCACCTGTAAAAAGAGCAAGGACCATGTTGGGATGGCCACATCTGATGCTGATCAATTTTACAATGGGTACTGTCCCCATACACAGCATCAGTAACACCAAACTGATTTACCTAAGGTCAAACATGTCCTCCATGCTCCCATACCTCTTTCTACTCATCTTAACACCTATCTTACTGCTTTGCTGGGTCCCCAGTCCGATGTGATAGCTCACAGACTACACAGAACTGTATTGAGAAAACCAAAGGTTTTATTCCAGATTCATTAATAATCTAGTCAAGTCAGCTTCAAAAATGTGCATGCAGGCACCTCAGCCCCAAGCCTCATAGCTCCCGGCCATTATTCCCAAATTCTCAGTCCTGTCTGAGAATATTGGCTTCCCCTACAAAGTCCCATCTCACATAATGTCTTTAGTTCAGCCATGAGTGTTGCCGTAGGTTTAGCTGGAGCAGGAAAGACATCCTACATTATCTTGCTTTCACTTTAATGGCACAAGAAAATCTGTTTCTGCAGCTAGAGATGTTCAATTTATTGGTGAGATTAGCCTATTCCCTTGTAAATTGTTGAGACTGACCAAACACCTTGTAGAATGCTAGATTGCTCATCCTTTAATGGATGGGTTAAAACATCATATTCTCATATACCCATCCATCTACACAATGTCCTCTCTCCTTAATACAATAATTACATCAGCATAAAACACACAATCTTTTGGTTAAGGAAGACAATTTTGAATGATAAACTTTAGACACCCAGAGCACCCAACAACAACTACTTTTGGATTGGTAGTGAAACTTCTTACCCATCAAACCACCAGAGCTCCTTTGGGAAAAAGAGAGACAATCTCTTATCAGGCAATTTACAACCTCTGGAAACATGCTGCAGTGTCAGCTATGAGTTGATTCTAACTCGATGGCAATGCAAGATATGCTTTTTAACTTTGAATGTGGGAGGTACAAGTTCATGGTCATCTTAGGAGAAGGTGACTATCTCCAGTTCCTGAAACTCTCTGCATGCACTTGCTTATCTTATATGTACCTCTTAAAAGCTCCCCCTTCCATTCTCGAAAGTGTCAATGTCACACTCAAACTTAACGCTATAGAGTCAGAATGGCTCGTAGCTGTCTCTCCATTGAATTTCCAAAACTCTAAACCCTATAGAAGGAGACTATGATCTTTCTCTTGAAGAGCCCCTCATGCATTTGAAAGTCTACTCTCAGACTTTGAGTTAGCAATGCAGCACCCTATGGACTGCACCACTGGAGATGAAATGCATGGTTATCCTAGGTATGCGCCATTGTTGTCAATGACTGCTGACCAATTCCACCTCATGGCAATCCACAAAAGCAGAGTAGAATTGATCCATAGGATTTTCAAAGCTATGACATCTCACATCTCAGAAATAGATCCCTAGATCTGTTTTCTGAGGAATTTCTTAAGTAGATTTGAACAGCCAACATGTCACTGATAGAAAAAAGACAAACAAATCAAACCTGTTTAACCTTTTACACAACCAAAGAATCCTATTCTAGGCATAGAACATATGGAGCAGTTAGCAAGGCAGGAGAGCAGACCATGGATAAGGTTCTTGGCATAATCTTTAAGGCAGTACACATTTCTGTCAGCCATACTGTTTTTTGAGGGCTGAGCTAATTGGCTCCACAAGAAACTTAAGACCATATGGCTCCTTGTAATGTCCTCTTCTTGAGCTTTTTGTTGCCTGCACTATCTTTGTGCTGGTTTTGAATGAGTCTCACTAATGCATTCCAAGGGGCATCAGAGCCCTAAATGACAGCTTAACAGCAAACAGTCACCCCATGCCTCCTTCAACATGGTCAGGAGCAGCCTGCGGGCAACCTGTTGCCGGTGACAGAGATCAGAAACCTGAAGCAAGGACTGACCTATATGCCAGAGTTAAATTTACTGGCATAATTGCCAGATGTAATTTCCCTGTACCTCTTTCTGCTAAGTGCTCTTTAAGAGCAAAGCACTTAGTAAATTATAAGGAGGTACTGGCACAAAAGTGCTTACAAATAAGAATTATGGAAAATCGGAAGTCAAATGCTCACAACAGCATTTTCTTTTTTCTTTAATCAGGAGTTGAGTCAGAACCATGCAGGTGGGGTGAAGCCTTTCAGGAAGGCGATAACATAAGCTGTTCATGTATTTTAAGATCTAATCTATCATTTAAAAAAATTGTTAGAGGGTGGAGATGTGTGTGTGTGTGTGTGTGTGTGTGTGTGTGTGTGTGTGTGTGTGTGTAAAAAGAATTAACTTTATGATGTTAGCTTACTAAGCTCAGAGAACAAAAGGAGGCATAAATTGGGGACAGGGGAATTTGAGGGTCACTTGGCCCATGCCAACGTGTTTGGTGGTTGTTCCTACTGGTTTTCATTTCAGGAAAGGGAGTTAGTCACACAGAAACGGCATCTGACCTCAGCCACAACGATGGCAAAATGAAACAAAACCCAGGCTTTCTGGAATTGCGCACAATCCCACAGGAGGACATTTGAGTTTCTTAGAAACAGAGCCTGGAGGAGCCAGTCATCTATCAAAGTGATTGTGCTTTTGCGGCTCCACATCAGTCACCTCCTGGGGGCAGAACATCAAGTACAATGGGGCTGAGACTTCTCCCCCCCCCCATGTCTTCCCCATCACAGCTGGAATTTGTAGCATTGAGTTCATGATAGGCTGTGCTTGGAAAATGAGCAGATCTGGAGTCTTTGGAAACCACAGATCGCATATGTACACATGAGCAGTACAGTGTGTAGAGGACAATGGACACAATAATTGGTAGTGGCTGCTTTCCCCTCCCTTGTCCACTGTGTCACTAGAATAGAATAGCAAGGAGATAGATCTTTAGAGATGAGTCTTGGTCAGGCACTCTGGAATGCAGTTCATCCTCCTGACTCCATGCTGCTCCTTAGTCCTTTAAGTCTATCCAGCCTCCTGGTGACCCCATGTGTCCAGAGTAGACCTGCTGTTTTGAGGGTTGTGCCTTTTCAAAGTAGATAGCCAGGCTTGTGTTCTGAGACACCAAACAGTCAACTTTTCATCTGGTAGTTGAGCCTTTAACCATTTGTGTTATCTAGGAATTCCCCTGTCTTATTACATGTTTACAATTAACTCACATTGTCTAGGAAATTCACCTCTTCTCAGGATGCTATTTCTCCTGACCCCTTTCTCCATTTTAGCATCATACACAAGCATCTCTGACACAGCCCACTATAACCATGACCAAGTCATTGATCTCATTGACCAAGCAAGCTGCTGACCAGTTTAAGACAGAGCAGACCTGCAAGCTCATTGCAGATTCTCAGATGGCAAGATCTTTCTCGTAGAGGTTGTAACTCTCAAGCACTGTTGGTGGGGATGCAAAATGGTACAACAACTACTGGTGCTTCTTCAGAAAGTTGGGAACAGAAATGCTATTTAATCCAGAAATCCTTAAATAAATAAGAGCTGCAACATGAAGAGATATATGTACATTGATGTTTACTGCAGCACTCTTTAGAAAAGCAAAGATTTGGAAACAGCTCATTAATAGATGGATGGCTAAAGAAACTGTGGTACAGTCATACAGCAGAGTTTTATGCAACACTAGTTTTGACTAAGAATTTGTGAAATAGTGCACAATATAGATGAGACTAGAACAACTTATCTTGAATGATGTAATTAAGCTACAAAAAGACAATTATAGAATGTTGTTGTTACATGTTGTTAAGTTGGAAGCAACTCATAACTGACCCTCCAGGAGGATTTCAGAGGCAGTACTCACACAGAAGAAGAGTGTCCATCCTTCTCCCACAAAGAGGCTGATGGGTTCGAACCACGTGCCTTTGGGATTGTAGTAAAGATTCTTACGACTAGGCCACCAGAGCTTCCTAATTTTGGTATAAGACTGTTATTATAAAGAGCTAGGAAATGACTTATAGCAGAATCAATCTTAGAGAATTAACAGAGATGAGAAGCAAAGGAGAACAGAATTAACAAAAATAACAAGTAAAATTTTTGCAACGTCCAAAAAACATGACAGGTGGCTATAGTCTATCTCTCTATCAATATGTGTGTGTATAGTTGTATGTGTGCATAGACAGGTATATGTGTGTATATAGATAAATGTGTGTGTATGTATATATTTAAATGAGTGAGAATATTTCCCTACTAACCGGGTGGCTCCTTGGAGGCAAGGATTCTGAGGCTCTAACATACTTTGGACATGTTGTGAGGAGAAACCGGTCCTTGGAGAAGGATATCATGCTTGGGAGAGTGGAGGGACAGCGCAGGAGAGGAAGGCCCTCTATGAGGTGGATTGATTCAGTGACTGGGATAATTGGGATGGGAGTGTCAGAGGCAATGCGATTGGCACAGGACAGAGCAGAGTTTAGGGCTGTTGTACATAGGGTCGCTATGAGTCGCAAGCGACTCGACGGCACATAACAACAACAACAACAACTTTAATTTCTGTTGTTTAGTTGTAAGTTGAGGGGAAGGGGATGACTGGGGAGAAAAAGAAACCTCAGAAAACTTCCCACCTAAACAAATACTTTCTGCCTGAATCATTCTTGTACTGGTAAATCCCACAGACATCCTGAGGAAGAAATGAGTCACAGAGCGTAAAGGATGCCCTCCTACCTAGAAAGATCCCCTATTTCACTCAAATGAAAGCTTCTTTAATGCAAGACTTTGAAGACGAGCAATTGCTTTCCCTTACAAGTCAGGTTTCTTCTCCCAGATTCTCAGAGGACAGGTGGCATGGAATGTGTTCAGGAGCCTACATCACAAGGAAGACCTCACAATATACAGTCTGTGGGTGTCCCAGAGGTGGGCAGTGTTGCTATTTCTAGTAGAGTGTGCTTCTTGTACCACCTCCATGTCAGCTGACCTGCCCCTGCTCCACATTCCCTGAGGGAGAAATGCATTAGCAATCACCAGCCCTGCTGAGGCAATCTGGGGAGGGAATGCTGTTTAGCCACCCCCTCTTCTCCCCACCTCATCAAAATTGGTCACTTTGCCAATACTTTATATCTTTTCCACAGTGTCAGGTAAGATTCATTGCAAATGTATGCGGCTTAACAAATATATGGTAAATAAGCATTTTCCCCTGTCCTTCCTATCGATAAAGGGTTCTACTGAAAGTTGAAGGAAAGCAAGTCGCTTTGTAAAAATGATAGATGCGATATGAAACTCCATAGCTTAAACATCTAACTTGCTGAGTTTTAATGGGGTTGTCATCACCGGACTGTTAGCTTAAATTATGAAAATCAAGAAAACGCCTTTTCGTTGCTCCATAAATCCCAATGAACAATCGTCCGACAACAGAAAACACGTTCTGATTTTGAAATGATCGCTCTCGGTGTATCGCCGGTAATGAAGTATGAAGGAAATCGAAGACTTATTGCTTTACAGATATTAGCACAGACCCAGATGGCTCAATTTTTTTCTTTTACCATAATAGATAATTCTTGAATTATGTGCCTAACAAAGACAAATCCTAGAACTAAGGGAAGGCATTTATTATATTAACAAGTGTGTTTTCGATTCCTTCAAAAACAGAATGTAATTTAATCTCGGCTTCAGAGACAGATTGGAAATGTTAAATGTCTGCTTTTCAGAAGTGATTTCTGCAGGGAGAACAGTATTCACCATCAGCTGGAGCTGTGTAATTGGGGGTAAGGATGTTTATCTTCACAGCACAGAAAGGAAGAAGTTGTGGAATTCTTTTCTTCCCCCTATTTCCTTTTTCATTTTTTAAATATAGAGCAGATTGTATGTATATATTCTAGTCCTTCCCCAGGGCAACTTCTGCCTTGCTGAACATAACATATTCCACTGTGAGAAAGAATAATTATCTGATAGCGATGGGACCTTCCCCGGTGTTCTGTGCACAGAAACGAAAACCCGAAAGCCTCGCAGTAGTGCTTCCGGGTCATCTTCAGACTCAGCGAGCCCAGCTGGGCGTGTCTACAGTCATGGTCCAAAGCAGGTGGTTTTGAGGACATCTAAGTGTCTAAATTAAGCAATACCCTGCCAAGGATGACTAAAGCTTTGGGTAGCTTAGAAATAATACTACACAGGAGGAAAGAGAAGACACTGAGACTATATAACATGGAAGAAAGATAGTCCCAGGTGAGAAACTTGGAGGAAAAGGAAGTCATAGCAGGATTTGCAGTGAGTCTCAAAGGGAAGAAGTAGAAAATATTGTGTATATTATGCAAGCGTAAGTGTAATAACCAAGCATCAATGTCTATATTTCAGAGGGAAAAAAAGATGTTCCTTCTATCTAAGTAAATTCTCCATTCGTCTTCCCAAGAAGAGAGATTTCATTTTACCTGCATCCACAATCAACACCAAAATTGGTAGCAAAAGTCAAGAAATCAAAAGACTTGTTGTGTTGGAAAAATCTGCTGTTGAAGACTTCTTTAAAATGCTAAGGAGAAAGGATGTCACTTTAACCTTTAAGGTATATCTAAGTAATTTTTTTTAAATTGTTTTGTATGCAGGAGAAAGTTGGACAATAAATAAGGGTATTAGATGAAGAATTGATGCCTTTGAACCATAGTGTTAGAGGAGGAATACTAAATATCCCAGGGACTGCTAAAGAAGAGAGAAATCTTCTTGAGTGACGTGCAGCCAGGGCGCTCCTTGGAGGCAAGCATGGTGATGTTAAAGTATGTCTCACATAGTATGGACATGATATCCCGAAGGACCAGTCTTTGGAAAAAAACATCATGGTTGTAAAGGTAGAGGATTAGAGGAAAAGAAGAAGACCTTCAATGACATTGAGACACTTACTACAGCATTGGGTTTAGGCATGGTGGAGATTAGGAAAATGGTGCCTGATATGGCCAGAATAGGGTTGCTATGAGACATAGTGATGACACCTAACAACAACAGTAGACTCAGGGACTTGTTTCTGGGTTGAAATCCTGAGTACTGTAAATGGCTAATGCTTGGCTACTAACCAAAAAGTTAGAGGTTTGTTGTTGTTAGGTGTCATCGAGTCGAGTACAACTCAAAGTGACCCTGTGAACAAAAGATCTGAAACCATTCCTGTCTTTTGTCATCCTCACACTTCCTGACACACAAGAGCCCATTGCAGCGGTGACTGTGTCAATCCACCTGGTGGAGGGTCTTTATTTCCATCACTGACCCTTCACCCTTTCCAAGATGATGTTTATCTCTAAGGAATAACACCTCTTGACAATATGTCTGAAGTATGTGAGGCAAAGCCTCATCATTCTTGCCTCCAAAGAACACTCCAGCTACACCCTCTCGATGACATATCTATTACTTTTCTTGGCCATCCATGGAATATTCATCACTCTTCTCCAGAACCACAGCTCAAAGGCATCAATTTTTTTTCTGTCATCTTTATTCCTTGTCTAGGTCTCGGATGAATAGCTAGTAATTAGACTATAGCCTGAATCAGATACACCTTAATCCTCAAACAGACATCACTACTTCTCAATAATTTTGGAAAGGTCCCTAACTGCAGATTTTCCCATTGCAATGCATCTCCTTGTTTTCTGACTGCTTGTACCAAGGGTGTTAACTGGGGTTCCAAGCAAGATAAAGCGGTTTACAGTTTCAATCTCCTCTCCATCCTTCATGACACGGCCTATTGGTCCAGTGATAAGAATCTCTGTTTTCTTGACATTGAGATGTAATCCATACTGGAGGCTGCATTCCTTGATCTTCTGCAACAAGTGTTTCAAATTCTCACTTTCAGCAAGCAATGTTGTATTATCTGCGTAACACAGGTTATTGATGAGTTTCTCTCCATTCCTGATGCCACACTCCTCTTCATAGAGTCCAGCTTCTTGGATAATTTGCACAGGATATACATTGAACATGTATGGAGACAGAAAACAACCCTCACACACTCCCTTCCCAATTCCAAGTCTTGCAGGTTCCCCTGCACCATTTGCACAACAGCCTTCTGGTCTAGGTATAGGTTCCTTATAAGTACAATCAAGTGCTCTGAGATTCTCATTTTTCTCAATGTCAGCCACAACTTGTCATGATCCACACAGTCAAACTCCTTTGCATAGTCAATAAATCACAAATAGACATTCTTCTGGTATTCCTTTCATCCAGGATCCATCTGACATCAGCAATAATATTTCTGATGCCACTAACTCTTCTAAATCTCGCTTGAACCTCAGACAGTTCACTATCTATATACTGTTCCAGCCAGTTTTGAATGATCTTCAGCAGTGTTTTGCTAGCATGTGATATCAATGATGTTGTTGTTGTTGTTATGTGCCTTCGAGTCGCTTGAGACTCATAGTGACCTTATGTACATTAGCTCTAAACTCTGCTCTGTCCTGTGCCAATCTCATTGTCTCCGACACACTCATCCCAATTGCCCCAGTCACCAAATCAATCCACCTCGCAGAGGGCCTTCCCTCCTGCACCTGCCCTCCGCCTACCCAAGTATGATGTCCTTCTCCAAGGACCAGTCTCTCCTTACAACATGACCAAAGTATGTCAGACGAAGCCTCAGAGTCCTTGCCTCCAAGGAGCAGTCTGGTTTAACCCTCTCCAGGATGAATCTGTTTGTTTTCTTAGCAGTTCATGATACCCTCAACACTCTTCTCCAACACCAAAGCTCAAAAGCATCAATTCTCCTTCTATCTTCCCTGGTCATTGTCCAGCTCGCTGAAGCATAACAAATGATTGCAAAGACAGTGGCCTGTACCAGAGGCACCTTAGTCTCCAGAGACACACCGTTGCTCTTCAATACTTTAGGGAGGTCCCTAACAGCAGACTTTCCCATCACAATACACCTTTTAATTTCCTGGCTGCTGGTGCCAATAGTGTTGACTGTGGAGCCAAACAGACTAAAGCTGTGAACAATCTCACTCTCTTCACCATCCATCCTGATGCTGCCAATTGGTCCAGTGGTGAGAATCTTTATCTTCTTGATATTGAGCCTCAATCCATGATATTGTTAGATAATTTCCACATTCAGTTGGATCACCCTTCTTGAGAATAAGAACAAATATAGAGCTCTTCCAATCTGTAGGCAAGATAGCCGTCCTCCAAATTTTCTGGCATAGACTGGTGAGTGCATCCAAGGCTGCACCTGTTAATTGAAAAAAGTCAGTTTGTATTCCATTGATTACTGGGCCTTATTTTATGCCTTCAATGAAGCTTCCATTTCCTCTTTAATTACCATTGGCTCCTGTTCTGAAATTTTTCAGTGCAAATTAATTCTTCCTGGTAAATGACTGTGTACTCCCTATATCGTCTTTTGATGCTTTCTGGGTCATTCAATACATTGCCTTTATCTTTTCAACATTGCGACATGAGGCCCAAATTTGATTTTCAGTTCTTTCCAGCTTGAGAAATTCCAAGCAAGTTCTTCCCTTTTGATTCTCCAATTCCAGCCCTCTGCACATTCCTTTATAATACTTTGCTTTGTCCTTCTGATCTGCCCTTTGATAACATCTGTTCAGCTCTTTAACTTCTACATGTTTTCCTTTCGATTTGGATTCCTGATGTTAAAGTGCAATCTTTAGAGTCTCTTCTGATATCTATTTTGTTTTTTTCCTTTCTCCTCTATTTTTGTAGTGAACTTTTGCTTTCTTCATGGATGATATCCTTGATATTCTGCTGCATAGTGGAGTGGACTGGAGGGCAGGAGATTGTATAAGAATGAAATTATATATATATTTACTTTTCAAAGAGAAAAGTGAACTGGGGAGAGGGTTGGGCAGGGAGGAAAGTGTACATCTATCAATGAATGGAAATTCAAAGTCTCTGTAAACTTTCATTAAAATAAATTTTTAAAAAAACTAGCCTCCAACAAGACACTTGGTTTCACCAAGTGATTGAGATTGTAAAGAGCTTTAGTTTGCTTGGCTCCACAATCAACATTCTTGTTGCCACCAGTCAGGAAATTAAGCAAAGTATTGTGTTGGGAAATATGCTGTCTGAAACCTCTCCAAAATACTGAAGAGCAATGATGTCAGTGTGGAGACTAAGGTGTGCCTGATACAGGCCATGGTTTTTTTCAATCACTTGTTATGCATCAGAGAGCTGGACAATGTATAGGGATGACAGAAGTAATTGATGATGATTTTGACCTGTGGTGTTGAAGAAGAGTATTGAATATCCCATGGACTGCTAAGAGAGTGAACTGGTTCATTCTGGAGAGGGTGAAACCAGGCAAGGATTCTCAATCTCTTCATCATCCATCACGATGATGCCCATTGGCTCAGTGGTGAGAATGTTTGTTTTCTTGATATTGAGCTTCAATCCATAATAAAGGCTGAAGTCCTTGACCTTCTGTAGTAAGTGCTTCAGATCCTCCTCAGTTTCAGCAAGCAGAGTTGTGTCATCGGCAAGGATTCTGAAGTTCTGTCTGGCATACTTTAGAAATGTTGCAAGGAGGAACTAGTCTTTGGAGAACCACATCATGCTTGGGAAGGTGGAGGAACAGCATAGGAAAGGAAGACCCTTGATGAGATGAATTGATTCAGTGACAGGCAATGTGGAGGTGTGTCAGAGACAATAAGATGGGTGCAGGATAGAGAGCAGGGTTTGGGGCTGTTGTATATAGGTTTTCTATGAGTCACAGGCCACTCGATGTCACATAACAACAACAAAAGAGGGATATTGGTCTGGATGACCTTTGAGATTCTGATAATTCTAAGTGGGAGAAGAAATATTTTCCTCACCACTTGAAAGCCCTGGATTGAGCTGCTTACCTGAAAAGTCAATGTTTCAAATCTACCTGCTGTTCTGCAAAGGAATGTTGAGCAGTGTCCACTCAAACACAATGGCAAGTCACCCTGAGTTATCTCAATGTGAGTGGGTTTGTTGGTTTATGCATTACCCTGAAGAGCTTTGGCAGCACAATGGTTAGTACTCAGCTGTTAATTAAAAGGATGGTTGTTTGAAGCTACCAACTGCTTTACAGGAGAAAGATGAGGAAATCTTTTGTCTTAAATATTACGACTTTGGGATCCATACAAGTTTATTTTGCTCTAATAATCACAATGAGTCAGATTTTATTTGGTGTTGTTCAAGTAGTCCAGATGGTTCAGTGATAAAACTCACAAGTGCTAACCAAAAGGCCAACCGTTCAAAGTTGTGAAGTCCTGACAAGCTACTCTGCACAGATTTGTTGTTATTGTTGTTATGTACCCTCAAGTCAGAACCAACTCATAGCTGAGCTGAGACATCAGAGAAAATTGGCCATCTTTCTTTTATCCAGCAGGTGGTAGATTCATACCAGTTACCTTTGGGTTGGCAGCACAACACCCTTACCACCAAACCACAGCCTAACAAACCCTATAGAAGGAGCCCTGGTATCATAGCAGGCTGCTAAACAAGACAGTGGCAGTTCAAATCCTCATATAGGAAGATGAGGCATATCCCTTCTTTAAAGAGGTGCAGTCTTAGAAAGTCAGTGATGGAATTGGCATTTGCTGTAAGGCAGTGGGTTTATAAAGTTCTGTTCTGTCCTATGCAGGGTTGCTGTGCAGTAGAGTTGATTTAACCATGCAGAAGTACAGCAATGTGTGTTATCCAATGTGTTAGACATCAGGGAAATGAGAGGGAACACCTAGACATGAGTCTGCTCTCCTGGACCTTACTTCCTAGTGGAGTGGACAGTGAACAAGCAGGGAGAGATATACTGGGTGTTATGAAGCAGTGCGGGTGCTGTGACAGGTATAATAGATTTTAAATCTTTGGGAGCATCTAGAGCAGAGTGGGGGTGGGCTTCCTTGAGAGGAGTTGCTTTAAAATGGCCCTGAAATGTAAATAGGCATCACTTAGGGATAGCAAGGTGTGATGTTGAGGTTTTATTGTTCAAAATGTCTTCCAAAAGGACAAACACTGTATAAGACCATTATTGTAGAAATAGAAACATAATTAGTAAAACATGTATAAAGTTCCAAGTGGGCGAGGGCTGGAGCAGAGGGATGAGGATGGGGAGATAATAAGAAGGTCATATAATTTTGTTTTTGTTTTTCAGTAAATACCACTATCATTCAGATATATGCACCAACAACCAGAGCCAAAGAAGAAGAAATAGATGATTTCTACCAACTTTTACAGTCGGAGATAGATCG